>NC_053489.1:387306063-387606063 GCF_905171775.1 Rana temporaria | reverse complement strand
CCCAGGATCCAGCCATGACAGCTTCATCTACCGTCAAAGCGACATCCCAAGACAATTTGAAGAGAACGTGTATGGGGACAGCTGGCTGGTTGGTGAGTGACATGGATGTCAGGTATGACTGTCCCCCCCCATGATGCAGACATCACGAGGGGCACATGCATGACTAACATCCTCCTGTCTTTTCCCTTCCAGGTGACTCTGCATATGCCCTGGGACCTCACATGATGACCCCATTCCGGAACCCCCAAACCCCAGGAGAGGAAAACTACAATAAAGCACATGCACGTACCCGTGGAGTGGTTGAGCGCACATTTGGCCTCCTCAAGTCACGTTTCCGATGCCTGGATAAGACTGGGGGTACCCTGCTGTATTCCCCAAATTTCATGTGCCAGATCATCGCTGCATGTTGCGTGCTGCACAACTTTGCAGTGAGAAAGGGCCTGGAGATTGAGCTACGTGATGACCTGACCCCCCAACCAGACATTACCCCCCTAACCGAGGGTACCCCATCTTCTGAGGGATCAGCAGTCAGGAGATGTCTCGTGGAACGAATCTTTGAACGTTAAAAATACACATTAAACATTACACAATGAGAATGCACGCATGCACACCACTGTGGTCCCTAGCACACACACCCCACATGCACATCCCATTGAATTAGACCGAAGTACACCGCACGATACTAAGGAGCAGCAACGCCGCGTCAAGGCTCCAATGATGTTGCTGTCCATTCATACACCTTTCACACGGACCTGGTGAGAACTTATCCCCAGCGACCGAGGGTGACACCCCTTACTGGCAGGAGTGTCACCCTCCCCCACATTCACACACCATTCACACTGTGCTATGCACTACTTTGTGCAGCACAAAAATACAACAGCTCTTACTTAGAGCATAAATAAAAAAAATACAACAGCTCTTACTTGGAGCATAAATAAAAAAAATATCAAAAAGCTCTTACTTAGAGCATAACTAAAAACAATATCAAAAAGCTCTTACTTAGAGCATAAATAAAAAAATAAATAAAAAATCATACTTAGAGCATAAAGAAGCCCAAATAAATCACTGGCCCCGGCGCGGACTCTGCCTGGTGCCCAGGTTCCTGGCCCTCACTTGTCTGGGGGGAGCCTCATTTGGGGGTGGTGGGGCATCAGGTGGAGGAGCCTCCCTCGGTGGATTAACATCCCCAGGTGCCTCCCTGGCTGGCTGTCTGCCCTCTAGAGCCACTGCTATACGGCTGAGCAGGGCCTCCTGGCATGCAGTCTGGGCCTGCACAGCCATCCGCAGGCCCCTGACCTCCCCCACAAGTTCGGCTGTGGTGGTTTGCAGCTCACCCAGACTTGTAATGGTGGCTGCAGAGTTTCCTGCCACATCCTGCAGAGCGTCGGGCACTGCTCCAGAGGAGGACAGGCTATTATTGAGCCGCCTCAACTCCTCCAAAATGTCCCCCATATGGCGGCTCTGCTGGTCCTGCTGCCTGGCCAGCTTTTCCTGCAGGACTCCTGCCACACCCCTGGTCTTATGGGTGGCCTTCCTGGGGACAGGAGTGCCTGGGGCCCTTGAATAGGGGGAGGGCCGTGAGGGGCTGGTGGTGAGGGGCATGGGATGGGAGGGGCTGGAGAGGGTGATGGAAGACCCTGAGGGGCTGGAGATTCGGTGGTGGTGTGATGTTCCGGGCATCTCATGTGAGTCGTCAAAAAATAAAATGACCTCCTGCACACTCTGGACCACCTCCTCTTCATTGCCCACCACCTCCTCATGGGCAATATCCTCCTCAACCACCTCCTGTGCGGAGGACTGGCCACTCCCCTCCAAAAAAACCTGTAGGCTTCCCAGGGGGTCAGCCACTGTAGCAGGCTGCTGGGGGGACGGTGTTGGACGGACAGCAGAAGACGGCCCAGCTCCCTCCTGCACACCTGTGGATGACACAAAAAAATCCCATGTTGGTGGACCCACACACTTGTCACATGTCCCCCCCCCCCAAACATGCTACACACCATATAGAAGATAAAACACACTTACCTGTCCTCATGGGCGGCTCACTGGAGTCATGGCCCTCCAGGCCCTCCACCTGCTCCCTCCGCAGGCATCTGGCAATAATTTCCTCCTCCTCTGACAGCCGGATCGGACAGGGTGGCCCACCTCTAGTGCCCCTGGCATGTTTGGCAATGGTGGCCATTTTATTTCTGACCACCCCCCGCAGGTCATTCATTTTTTTCATGATGTCCTGGGGGGTCCTCACCTCATGGCCAAGGGCATTGACCTGTGCAGTCACTTTGCGTAATATTTCATCCTTTTTGATTTTGCTGGTATTGCCACTCTCAGCACCATGGAGCCTGGCATCAAAGCGCTCCATTGCTGAGATAATAACTTCCCTCTCAGCAGGGCTGAAGTTTTTTTTCCTGCGGTCTTTCCTTGGCATAGCAGCAGCAGCAAAGTGAAAACTCCAATAGGGAAATACAAGGGAGTCACTTTGCACTAGCTGGGCGGATGCTTGAAGCTTTTATACACTGGGTCGGCCCAACTCAGCATGGATTTACGCCTATTGTCATTGTGCGCATGCGCAGAGGGCGGAGCACGTCCGGCACATGCGCCGTTCGGTCTGGACATCATTTGCATGGGGTCACGGATCATTATAATGCTTCACGCCCACATCCCTCCTACCGTCACTTGCGCCTACTTACGCCAACACATTTAAGTTACGCCAGCGCAGCGTAGGACGCAGGTGGTTCGGGAATATGGTTCGGCTCTCGCCAAGTTAAGCCGGCGGTGCGCATCAGAGATCCGCTCCGCCTCACTAAATATGCGCCGATCTACGAGAATATGGGCCCATATGCCTACTTTCCTCTGGTAACAATCAACTGTTCTTCTGCACTCACCATATTGTAAAAAGACTTGTTACCAATTTGAAATAGTATGGTATAGGGGTAGTGGCGCTGCCTAAGGTTGGTCACTGAAAATCCAATCGCCAATGTGTTGATCCCAAAAACCTGTATAAGGTGAATGTGTATAGAAACAATTTGTCGGACACCTCTGTTCGGTGGGCTCATATGACAGGGGCCCCCCGGAGTGATCTCAGTAGGTGATCCTATTAATAAACTTCAGGGTCCCAACTATGGACTCTGAATCTGTGTCACTTATTAGTGTATTAAATATCTCCATGATAGATAGTGGTAGTGTAATAATATGTGAGTATTGGCCCTTGTGCGACCAGTGCTGGATGTGTTATTGCCTGTGGGCAATGAATTAAATAAAGATGTGTGTAGATAAATGCAAGAATAGCATTGCATATGAAATATAGAGAAAAAGTATAAAATAAAATAAAATGTAAAGTATATATTCTGTGATTCAGTCCAGATATTCAGGTGTGCATCATAGTGAGTATACCAACTCATGTGCAGGAATCCATGATAGACATAAATTCAAAAATGTGGGGCCTGATTCCCAAAAAAGCTGCCTAACTTAACTTTCAGCAGTTAAGTTACACTGACTTAAAATCTCTACCTAAGTGCCTGATCCACAAAGCACTTACCTAGAAATTTCAGGCCGTGTAACTTAAGTGCCGCCGTCGCAAGGCGGTCCTCCTCTCCGGGGGGCGTTTAAAATTTAAATGAGGCGCGCTCCCGCGCCGGCCGTACTGCGCATGCGTGTGACGTAATTTTCCTGACGTGCAGCGCGCAAACGTAATTGACGCCGGGCGGCTTTGTGGATTGCGACGGGACCCTAAAGTTGCGACGGGTGAAAAAAAATAGACGCGCCGGGAAAACAAATAATTTAAAAAAAAAATGACAGCGTCGCTCAGCATGCATTCCTGAGAGGGAGAACTCCATGCCAATTTTCAAAGAAAAAACCGGCATGGGTCCCCCCCCCAGGAGCATACCAGGCCCTTAGGTCTGGTATGGGTTGTAAGGAGACCCCCCCACGCCAAAAATTCGACGTAGGGGGTCCCCCTACAATCCATACCAGACCCGTATCCAAAGCACGCTACCCGGCCGGTCAGGAAGGGAGTGGGGACGAGCGAGCGCCCCCCCCCCTCCTGAGCCGTGCCAGGCCGCATGCCCTCAACATGGGGGGGTTGGGTGCTCTGGGGCAGGGGGGCGCACTGCGGGCCCCCCCACCCCAGAGCACCCTGTCCCCATGTTGATGAGGACAGGACCTCTTCCCGACAACCCTTGCCGTTGGTTGTCGGGGTCTGCGGGCGGGGGCTTATCGGAATCTGGGAGTCCCCTCAAATAAGGGGGCCCCCAGATACCGGCCCCCCACCCTAAGTGAATGGATATGGGGTACATCGTACCCCTACCCATTCACCTGGAGGCAAAAAGTAAAAGTTATTAAACACACAACACAAGGGTTTTTAAAATAATTTATTATTCTGCTCCGGAGGCCCCCCCTGTCTTCTTTATTAGCTCTATTACCAGGGGGGCTTCTTCTTCCACTCTCCGGGGGTCTTCTTCCACTCTCCGGGGGTCTTCTTCCACTCTCCGGGGGGGGTTTCTTCTTCCGCTCTCCGGGGGGGGCTTCTCCGCTCTCCGGGGGTCTTCTTCTCTCTTCGCCGCTCTCCGCCGCTCTCCGCTGTTGACTCGGCGAACCCCGGTTCTTCTCCAGCTGTCCGGTGCCTTCTTCTTCAGCGCTGGCTGCCTGCTATCTTTGTGTGTTAGCTCAATTAGTAACAGGCAGCCAGCGCGGTCTTCTGTGACGTCAGGTTCTTCTTCTCCCCTCTTCCGATGTTGACTCGTCGCCTCTTGTCGCTGTAATGATGGAAGCGCGCCTTGCATCCCATTTATATAGGCATCACCGTCCCATCATGCTCCGGCAGGTACCCACGTGGTGGGTGCCTACCCATGTGCACCCACCACGTGGGTACCTACCGGAGCATGATGGGACGGTGATGCCTATATAAATGGGATGCAAGAAGACCCCCGGAGAGCGGAGAAACCCCCCCCCCCGGAGAGCGGAAGAAGAAACCCCCCCCGGAGAGTGGAAGAAGACCCCCGGAGAGTGGAAGAAGACCCCGGAGAGTGGAAGAAGAAGCCCCCCCTGGTAATAGAGCTAATAAAGAAGACAGGGGGGGCCTCCGGAGCAGAATAATAAATTATTTTAAAAACCCTTGTGTTGTGTGTTTAATAACTTTTACTTTTTGCCTCCAGGTGAATGGGTAGGGGTACGATGTACCCCATATCCATTCACTTAGGGTGGGGGGCCGGTATCTGGGGGCCCCCTTATTTGAGGGGACTCCCAGATTCCGATAAGCCCCCGCCCGCAGACCCCGACAACCAACGGCAAGGGTTGTCGGGAAGAGGTCCTGTCCTCATCAACATGGGGACAGGGTGCTCTGGGGTGGGGGGGCCCGCAGTGCGCCCCCCTGCCCCAGAGCACCCAACCCCCCCATGTTGAGGGCATGCAGCCTGGCACGGCTCAGGAGGGGGGGGCGCTCGCTCGTCCCCACTCCCTTCAAGACCGGCCGGATAGCGTGCTTTGGATACGGGTCTGGTATGGATTGTAGGGGGACCCCCTACGTCGAATTTTCGGCGTAGGGGGGGTCTCCTTACAACCCAAACCAGACCTAAGGGCCTGGTATGCTCCTGGGGGGGGAACCCATGCCGGTTTTGAATTTAAAAATTGCCGTGGAGTTCTCCCTCGGGAATGTATACCAAATGGCATCGCTTGAATGGGCCTTTACAAGGTGTGACTAACTTTCCACATTGTAAAACCAGCCCTAGTTTTGCGCAGGCAAAATCAGAACTTACGCAGAAATCACAGTGCTGGAAAGCGTTGTGGATCTGCTTAAGTCCTCATTTGCATACTCAAAGCTGCATTTCCATGAGAAATGCCCCCAGTGGCGGATGCGGTACTGCATCCTAAGATCTGACCGTGTAAGTGTCTTACACATGTCAGATTTTCTGCCTAACTTTGGAAAAAGCCTTTTGAGGATCGTTTCCAAAGTTAGGCACAGACTGAACAGCAGTTAAGTCTGCGTATCTCTTTTGGGAATCAGGCCCCAGGTCTCCAAATAACCATATAAATAAACCATGAACAAAAACAAAAACAAAAGTGTCCACTGATTAGGTTAAGTGATATGGCTATTGTAATGACCAACAGTGTAATTTCAACAGTGCATCATGGTTTAATTTCTTTGAAGTGACTGGTGAACAAAGGAAAGAAGATGAATATCCTGGGCCAGATTCAGATAGAGATACGACGGCGTATCTCCTGATACGCTGTCGTATCTCTGAGTTCCGTCCGTCGTATCTATGCGACTGATTCATAGAATCAGGTTCCGCATAGATCTCCCTAAGATCCGACAGGTGTAAGTGACTTACACCGTCGGAACTTAGGCTGCAATTCCAGGCCGGCCGCTAGGTGGCATTTCTTTTTTTTCACGCAATGAATATGCAAATGAGGATTTCCGCCGATTCAGAAACGAACGCCCGCCCGGCGCTTTTTTTTTACGTCGTTTGCGTTCGGCTTTTTCCGGCAGATCGTTACCCCTGCTATATGCGGCGTATCCTATGTTAAGTATGGCCGTCGTTCCTGGGTTGAATTTTGAATGTTTTACGTTGTTTGCGTACGTCGTTTGCGAATACGGATCGACGTAATTTACGTTCACATCGAAACCAATGACGTCCTAGCGACGTCATTTGGAGCAATGCACGCTGGGAAATTTAGCGGATGGCGCATGCGCAGTTTGTCCGGCGCGGGGACGTGCCTGATTTAAATGTTAAACACCCCCTAGCCGCGGAATTTGAATTCCGCCGGGGGATTTACGATCCGCCGGCGCAACTTTAGAGGCAAGTGCTTTCTGAATAAAGCACTTGCCTCAAAAACTTCCGCCGTCGGATCGTAAATCAGATAGGTTACGCGGATCTAAAGATCCGCTAACCTATCTGAATCTAGCCCCCTATGTCTTGGGCCCCGTACACACGACCGGATCTATCCGCTGGGATTGATCCGCGGATCAGTTCCAGCGGACAAATCCGGTCGTCTGTACGGCCCAGCGGATATTTATCCGCGGAGATTTCTCGGGCCGATCGATTTCAAGCGGATATAAATTTCTTAGCATGCTAAGAAAGCTATCCGCTTGAATCGGGTCCACGCGGATTTTGATCCGATGGTGAGTACAAGCCATCGGATCCAAATCCGTAGGAGGAATCTCCGCTGGAAACGGTCCGGCAGACCGTTTCCAGCGGAGATCCCCTCGTGTGTACGGGGCCTTGGTCTTCAATATGTTGACATCTGTGCTCCCCGCTGTTAGATCCCCACTCACCAGATAGTTGTCCCCAAAAAGGGGTATTGCGCCTTACGGTGTCAGGGGGGATCCTCTGTTTGCTTTCCAGCTGCCTCCGATGATTTGATTTTCCCAGCAGGGTTCAGGAGCCACGTTGAGCATTTAAAAAATAAAAAGAAGATTCCACATAGTGTAATACCAAAAAGGATATCCTTTTAAATATTTGGCACAAGATAGCCAAATCGGATGGGTTAGCCACAATCCCAGGTCCGTTAACCCAGATTGCCAACAACCCAGATTTTCTGCCTGGTATGGACCAACCAATCCTCCCATCTCCTGACACTACCACCAAACTCCTTGTCGCACACTGTTTTACAGGAAACAGGGTCAAAACACTAGACGCTTTCAAAACAGAATTCGGAGATGCATTCCCGGGTATTTGGTTTCACATGCAGCTGAAAGATTTTCTACTAAATAGTAAACACAAAAGCGCATACTACAGCAGACTGACCCCACTGGAACATATCTGTTACAACAGAACTCAGATGTTAAAAACGACCTCTTCAGCCACGGTCAGATGCTTGCAGTAAACTCAAAGAAAGCTGGGAAACAGCTCTGGGACACAGTTTCAGCAACGCCCAATGGGAAAAAGCATGTATATTTGCACACAAATGTTCACTTAGCACAAAGTACCAGGAAATCTCCTATAAAGTCTTAACACAGTGGTACATGACCCCACAGAAAACCAAAAGATGGTCACACTCAGCGTCAGAAACCTGCTGGCGATGCGACAGGGAGACAGGATGCGTTTTACACATATGGTGGAGTTGCCCGCCAATCCTTGACTACTGGGAACAGATTACAATATGGATAAAACATATTATTATATTACCTCCTAACAGCAGCAACAACTCTTATCCCATTACACTGGAAAACCACCAGAGTCCCGACAGTCAAGGATTGGCTAGATAGGGTACAATACTTATATAAGATGGAAGAGATTGTGGCAATGAAAAAAGAAAATAGTGACAACTTCAATCTGACGTGGCAACCCTGGGTACTATTAATATATTCAAGTGAATATCGTTTGCTTTATAATTAAACGGTTGTGTAATTTATTTAATGGTAAATAATTCCAAGGCATACCTTAACTATGTCATTATGATGTTATTTCCAAAGTCTTCATACGCAAGGATTATGTATGCATATAAGTAAATATAGGTTTGGTACAGAAACCCCCACAACTATCCCCCTCTCTAATTCCTACCCACCACCCTCCCATCCCCCTTTTCTATTCTCTATTACTATTCTCCTCCTTATAATTCAATACATATATAAAATTTCATTGATATAATTATTCTTTTGAATATACAATTATATTTTACTATTCTGTCAACAGACATTGTTTTTCAGTTTGCCTCATGTCAATCTTTGCAACACTGTCAACTGTATGTACTAATTCTCAATAAAATCTTTTGATTGTGAAAAAAAAAAAAGAATTAGGTGTGTCACAGCCAAGTACTTGCGGGCAATCTGCTATCGGTACACCAACGTCAGATTGTACCAGGCAAATTTCCCTGCCCCAGCTGCTGCAGCGCCAAAAGAAGTTCTCTCCCAGCCATCCACGTGCCCAGCAGTTGAATGCTAGCTTGGCTAAATTGCTAGCACTTCAACTGCTGCCTTTTCAGTTGGTAGACTCTGCCGCCTTCCGTGAGATTGTGGAATGTGTGGTTCCTCAGTGGCAGGTTCCCAAACACCACTTTTTTTTATGGAAGGCGATTCCGGCTCTCTACCGGCATGTGGAAAGCAATGTCTTGGCCTCGCTGGACAGAGTGGTCAGCAGTAAGGTGCATATTACCGCTGACTTATGGTCCAACAGGCATGGACAGGGACGTTACCTATGTTTCACGGCGCATTGGGTGACTCTGCTGGCAGCTGGGAAGGATGCAGGACAAGGTGCAGTAGTGTTGGAGGTTGTTCCGCCACCACACCTCCAAAATGCTACTACTGGTGATTCTGACGCATCTCTCTCCTCCACCCCTCCTCTTCTTCTTCCTCCATGGCCTCTTCCTGTGCTTAGTCCTTCGGAACCAGCGGTGCTTCGTAGGCATTCAAGGGGCAAAGAGATGCCATGCGGTGCTTGAGCTGGTGTGCTTGGGGGACAGGAGCCACACTGGGACAGAGGTTCTGTCAGCTCTGCAGGGGCAGGCTTAGAGGTGGTTGACGCCACGCCAGCTTAAGCTAAGAAAGGTGGGTTGCGACAATGGCACCAACCTCCTCTCCGCCCTCCGACAGGGACAACTGACCCATGTGCCCTTGGTGGTGCAGCGGTTCTTGGGCAGGTACCCGGGCTTACAGGAGGTCCTGAGGCAGGCCTGGAAACTCTGTGTGCATTTCCGCCGGTCATATAATACCAGTGCTCGCCTGACTGACCTCCAAAAGGAATACAACTTGCCCAAGAACCGCCTAATCTGTGACATGCCTACCAGGTGGAACTCTACGTTGGCCATGCTGCAGCGGCTGCACACGCAATAAGTATCTGTGCCAATATGGCACCAGGACAGGGGAGCTTGTTTATTTTCCCCAAGCCAGTAGGCCATGATCAGGGATGCATGCACTGCCCTGTCACCATTTGAGGAGGCTACGAGAATGGTGAGCAGTGACAGTGCATGCATCAGTGACACTGTCCCTCTTATCCACCTGTTGGAGCACACGCTGTGTGGAATAATGGACAGGGCACTTGAGGCAGAACAGAGGGAGGAAGAGGAGGACTTCCTTACCTCTCAAGGCCCCCTTTATCCAGACAGTGTTCCTGCTGGCCCGCCTATCACACAGGAAGAGGACGGTGGAGCCTAGCACTCAGCATCAGCAGCAGTCTTCAAGGGATCAATTAAAGTCCCAAGAAACACATGGACTTGTACGTGGCTGGGAGGAGGTGGCTGCGGAACCTGTCGTCCTCAGTGACCCAGAGGACTCCGCACTGAATGCCTCAGCAAACCTACGCTGCATGGCCTCCCTGATCCTGCAAAGCCTGCGGAAGGATCCTTGTATTCGTGCTATCAAGGAGAGGGATCATTACTGGCTGGTAACCCTCCTTGATCTACGTTACAATGGTAAGGTTACGGACCTTATCTTGCCTTCGCAGAGGGAGCAGAGGATGAAACATCTTCGGGAGGCCTTGCAGAAAGGTCTGTGCAACGCGTTCCCAGAGACTGGGAGTTTACAAAATCCTGGTCCTGGACAACGTGTTGCTGAGGCTTCGGTCAGTCAAAGAAGGAGCGGTGGAGAAGGTGGCCATCTGACCAATGCGTTCAGACAATTTTATAGTCCACAGCCCCAAGGTATAATCGGTTCCAGCAACTATCGCCAGCGTCTGTTTTACATGGCGCAGGAATTCCTAGGGGCAAGATCAGACTTGGACACCTTTCCAACCGAAAATCCTCTGGGTTACTGGGTCTTGAGGATGAATCATTGGCCAGAGCTTGCACAGTATGCAATTGAGCTACTGGCCTGTCCTGCATTCAGCGTTCTTTCGGAACGCACATTCAGTGCTGCTGGAGGCTTTGTAACCGATCATAGGGTGCACCTGTCCACTGACTCGATCGATCGACTGACCTTCATAAAAATGAATCATGAAGTATGGGGAGGATCCAATTGGTTTCAGTTATACACAACGCACCACAAGCTAACAAAGAAGGGCAAAGAGGACAATGGGATTGTAACGGTGCTAAATAAGAAGAATATATAAGTATAATACTTTAAATTTTAATAATTTATTAAAAAGAAAATCATGAGAGATTTTACATCACATGACATACAAATAGTGTTGTTATTAAATATGAATTGGTAGCAGGGTTCCGTCCAAGGTGCCAAGGCCGCACAAGAGCAAGAGGCTCGGCCACAGGGGGAGAATAGGAGACCCAGCTGTAGGGAGCATAAAACGCCTAATGAGTGTCATGCTCCAAGAAATGTATTAATAAAAGGCATTAAAAGAAAGAAGGGCTGTATTAACTGTAATGATATCCACACTTACTATCAATAAAAGTCCGTGGATAACTCAGAAGACGCCAAAGGAATCCAGAGAAAAACACAGCAGTACACTTACTGGTTTATAACAATCCAGTGTGCTGGCATAAAAGAAAGCACATGGACGGATATTAGATAAACGAAGGAAAAAATTGATACTTAATTTTATCATCAGATGGTTAATTATATTGAGACTGGCGTTAAAAGCCATGTAATCTCATTAGTTTTACACTAGATTATACTCCACTAAAGGAAAAGAGTAGAAATATCGTTCCATCCAAACCCTGAAAAATCCAGCAAGGCAGACCAGAAAGACAGCAAGCATAAGACAGGAAGATATAGCAAGGCATAAATTAATCTAGATTTCATACCTGGGAGTTTAGGTGGACTGAAATGTGCTGTCTCTGTGCAGGGCCGCCATCAGGGGGTACAGGCAGTACACCTGTAAGGGGTCCGGAGGTCCCCAGGGGCCCCCAGGGCCCCAGATGGCAATCCCCCTTTTTTTATTTTATTTTTATAAAAAAATAATAATTTTAATATGTTTTTATTTTATTTTTTATTAAAGGGCCAATTTTTTTTTTTTTTAGAGGTCCCAAGGGGCCCAATTTTTATATATATATATGGGGTTGATTTACTGAAACGGAAGAGTGCAAAATCTGGTGCAGCTCTGCACAGAAACCAAACAGTATCCAGGTTTATTTTACAAAGCTTAATTGAACAAGCTGAAGTTAGAAGCTGACCATGCACAAGCTGCACCAGATTTTGCACTCTCCGGTTATAGTAAATCAACCCCAGTGTTTTTAAAGCTCAACTCCAGGAAAATTAAAAAATAAAATCTACCCCTGCAGTGGGCCCCCCTGTACTGCAAGAGTAAATTATCATTGTCTAGGGGAGAGATGAAGAGGAGGGTGACACTGAGCCAGCTTCTGGGAGTCTGAGCACAGCTGGGCAGGTGGAGATCCCCTCACTGGCACGCAGCTCCCCCTCACCATACAATTCACTGCAGCCGCATTCGGACATCTTCTCTGCCCAGCTGACAATCGCTTCCTGTTCTGCCAGACAAATCACTTCTGGGGCAAGCTGGCTGATGTGGTGCTGGGTGACTACAGCTGTCAGTGACGTGGCGGTGTGTGCTACCCATCTCTGGTGATGTCATTGTGGAGGAAAACCCCGGATGGCTGGTGCACTTCACACAGGTGATGTCACATGCGTCCACCTGCTGGAGAACTACCCAGAGTCCCAGCGTGTCCAAACATCATTTGCAAGGAAACAAATCCACTTCCATTGCCCCTACTACCCTCTGAATGTCATGTCTATTGTATGCTGGGTGTGTATGTGACAGATAGTATCACTATTATTGGTAGTGTATTATATATTTTATACTTGATATATATGTCATACTGGACACAGGGACTTCTCCCTAGGACAGGATGCCCCTACTTGTTTTTTTTGGGGGGTGCAAGTAGCTGGTCCTGCTTAGGGCGCTAAATAGTTAAACTAGTCTAGCCCCAACCCTGCCTGTATGGTATACTGAAAGTTTTCTTAGTGTTGGGTTTGAATGTAAACCTTTAATGCAATTTAAGTAAAAGCAAAAACTTTTTTTGGTCAAATATGAATGAATCCTGCTATAGATTATCTTTTTCTGAAAATGCTAGTATTCTGCCTGTCATGCTGATCTTTTGATATTGGAACTTTCTAAACCACTGGTCTGCTTGAAGATCAGGAGTTTTGATATCACTTAAACATACTTGTTCTGGGTCAGTTACTTAGAAATAGGAAAACCATACAGTATTTCTTTGAAGGACAAATGTTCTTTTATGCCATTGTCAAGGGAAAGGCCTTATTACAGGCTTGAAAAGGTATTTTCATACATATTTACTTTATAATAAATCACTACTACTCCACGCTGTGAAGTGTAACAAAATTCCCAATAAACCCCTATATACTGTTCCAGAAAACAAATGTCACTGCTGCCACAATGTGAAAAACAAAGTGATTAAACATCAAATTATGAATAATATGCTGCGCTGTGATCCTCAAATTAAAATTGTATGTAAAAATCCGAGAAATTATTAAAGTCTACCCCGTTCTTCAAAAGGTGAAAAGAATCAAGATTCGGTAAACAATCCTCCACAATTGAATCAAGTTAAATACAGCACACAGATCTTCATGTATTACACCTTTGTGCCTTTTCTGAAAAGGTCAGTGATGAGCAGGGGAGGGCTGGCAGGGGGGGCAGGGTGGAAATCTCCCCCCGGGCTGATGACACTATGCACAGCCACCGGCCGCCACTACCAAATGCTGTTTTTGCAGAGCAGGAATATGCCTGCTGGAGCTCTGTTAACACAGGTCACGGCCGCTGTTCACCTCCCACTGTGCAGCCGTGCCTGTGTCAGCTCCGAGGTAGATGGCTGCAGAGCTGAGCTTTGTCTCGTCTCACACATAGCTCAGCCTCAGCGCACACCAGCGGACTATGATGTAAGGGGGGGCCTCTGTGTGGACTCTAATGTAAGGGGGGCCTCTGTGCGGACTCTGATGTAAGGGGGCCTCTGTGCGGACTCTGATGTAAGGGGGGCCTCTGTGTGGACTCTGATTTAAGGGGGGCCTCTGTGTGGACTCTGATTTAAGGGGGGCCTCTGTGTGGACTCTGATGTAAGGGGGGCCTCTGTGTGGACTCTGATGTAAGGGGGTCCTCTGTGTGGACTCTGATGTAAGGTGGGCCTCTGTGCAGACTCTGATGTAAGGGGGGCCTCTCTGTGGACTCTGATGTAAGGGGGGCCTCTGTGTGGACTCTGATGTAAGGGGGGCCTCTGTGTGGACTCTGATGTAAGGGAGGCCTCTGTGCGGACTCTGATGTAAGGGGGGCCTCTGTGCGGACTCTGATGTAAGGGGGGCCTCTGTGCGGACTCTGATGTAAGGGGGCCTCTGTGCGGACTCTGATGTAAGGGGGGCCTCTGTGCGGTCTCTGATGTAAGGGGGTTCTGTGCGGATTCTTGTGATCATGAAAAATCTTAGACTGTTTTCCTTGATCCATCACTTTTATCACGCTCTATGGGCCACTTGACTGGACTTTCCCGCCAGTCATAAGGCTGCCAGCCCTCCCCTGGTGATGAGTGTCACCATAGCTGAGAAACTTTAAAAAGAGCTGGTACAAGGGGGGGTATCAATCTATGGGGGGTGCAGTGAAGTGTCCTCAGGGCTGGTGCTACTGCTAGGCGGAATAAGGCAGCCGCCTAGAGCGCACTGCCGCCCAGGTCACAGCCATGGCTGCTGACTTCTCTATTCTCCGCCAGATGACATCTCCCGAGCAGGGGCGGACTGACCGTAATAAACATCTGTGCAGAGTGCGCGGTGGCACCGCCCCAGCCAGGATGCAGCTCAGAGTCAGTGCAGCTAACCAGATGGCTCAAGGAAGGGAGGCAGGATCAGGAGACCAATGGGCGATTATAATTCTTCTCCCTTCCTCTTTCGGCTGCTCGATGTAATTTCGCTCCTCCCCAGGGGTTACTCCGGCGCCTCCGCCCCTCCCTTCCCATCCAGGTCCGATTCTGTAGGTCGCCCCCAAGTATTCCTGGCTCCTCCCTCGGCTCACCCTGGCACCTCGGCTCCGCCCCCCCGGTCTGGCTCCAAGTATGGAGCTCGCTTCCTGGTATTCCTGACTCCTCCTCCAGCTCACCCCAGCGCCTCTGCTTCACCCCTTCCTCCCAGCACGGCTCCTGAGTATGGAGCTTGCTCCTAAGTATTGCTGTCTCTGCCCCTCCAGCTCAATCCCAGTGCCTCAGCTCCGCCCCCTCCCTCCCCAGCTCGGCACCTGAGTATGGAGCTCATCTCAGGTATTCATGGCTCCTCCCCCGGAACCTCAGCTCCACCCATCCCTCCCGGGGCCAGCTCCCGAGTGTTCCTGAGTGTGCTCTCCCACACCAGCAGCACATCTGACCCGGGGTCCCATCAATCTCCAAGTCCTCCTCCTCTCCAGGGAAGGATGCTGGGGATGTCAGGACCAATCAGGCTCTGCCAGGATCTGCCTTCTTCTCTAGTACCCGGGATGAAGAAGAACCAGGAGTTGCTCCAGGCTGTCAAGACTGAGGATCTGGGCACCATGGTGCAGAAGCTGCTGCAGTGACCCAAGGCAGGAAAAGCCTACAGACATACCTACCTTCTCTGATGATGAGTTTAATGGGATCAGTCATTAGATGAGATTAGAGCTGGGGGGGTGATCAGGACAGGCTGGGACAGGGGTGGACTAATCATTTGGGCACTTGAACACTGCCTGGGGTCCCCATTACCACTGGATAGACATGTGCACTGCCAAAAAAATAGTTTTTTTTGTTTGTTTCATTCGTAAAAAACTAATGAAACGAAAAAAACAAATTTTCGAAATTTCGAAATTTTGATTTTCGAATTTTTCAATTTTCGAAATTTTGATTTTCGAATTTTTCAATTTTCGAAATTTCGATTTTTGACATTTCGAATTTTTCAATTTTCGAGATTTCGATTTTCGAATTTTTGACATTTCGAAATTTCGAATTTTTCGAAACTTCGAATTTTTCGAAACTTCGAATTTTTCGAAACTTCGAATTTTTCGAAACTTCGAATTTTTCGAAACTTCGAATTTTTCGAAACTTCGAATTTTTCGAAACTTCGAATTTTTCGAAATTTCGAATTTTTCGAAATTTCGAATTTTTCGAAATTTCAAAGTTTCGTATTTCGAATTTTTCAGTTTTCGAATTTTCGATTTTCGAATTTTCGAAATACGAAAATTCGGAAATACGAAAATATTCGGAAATACGAAAATTCGGAAATACGAAATTTCGAAAATTGAAAAATTCGAAATTTTTAAATTTTCGAATTTTTCTATTTTCGAATTGAAAAATTCGAAATTCTAAAATTGAAAAAATCGAAATTTTTCAATTTTCGAATTATTCAATTTTTGAAATTTCGATTTTCAAATTTTTCAATTTTCAAATTTCGAATTTTTCAAGTTTCGAATTTCAAATTTTTCGAATTTCAAATTTTTCCATTTTCGAATTTTAAAATTTTCGAATTTTTCCATTTCGAATCTGAAAAATTCCAAATCTGAAAAATTCCAAATCTGAAAAATTCCAAATCTGAAAAATTCCAAATCTGAAACATTTTTCAATTCTGAAAAATTCAAAATTGGAAAAGTGAAAAAATTCGAAATTTGAAAAATTCGAAAATTCGAAACTTGAAAAATTCGAAAATTGAAAAATTCGAAAAGGGAAAAATTCCAAATTTCGAAATTTCTGAAAAATTCCAAATTGTAAAAGTGAAAAATTCTAAAATTCGAAATTTCTGTAAAAATTCGAAATTTCTGTAAAAATTCGAATTTTGAAAAATTCTAAAATTCGAATGTTTCCATTTTCGATTTTTTTCAATTTCGATTTTCGAATTTTTCAATTTCGATTTTCGAATTTTTCAATTTTCAATTTTCGAATTTTTCAATTTTCCATTTTCGAATTTTTCAATTTTCCATTTTCGAATTTCGATTTTTTCAATTTTCGAAATTTCGAATTTTTCAATTTTCGAAATTTCGAATTTTTCAATTTTCGAATTTTCGTATTTCCGAATTTCGAAAATTCGAAATTTCGAAAATTCAAAAAATCGAAATTTCGAAAATTCAAAAATTTCAATTTTTCGAATTTTTCGAAATTCGTAAATACGAAAATTCGGAAATACGAAAATACGAAAATTAGGAAATACTAAATACGTTTTTCCCACAAATAGAGCTTTCTTTTGGTGGTATTTGATCACCTCTGCGGTTTAAAATTTTTTACGCTATAAACAAAAACAAGAGCGACAATTTTTGCATAAGTATTTCAAAGTGCCTCCAATAAAAATACATATAATTAAAATGTGTGAGTGAACTCTGTTTCTATTGCAATAAACCTATAAACCTAATTGAATTTGTATTGTTTTAAGTATATTCTTGTTTTGAAACTACATTGATTCTTTCTTAAAAACGGGGGGGGGGGGATAAGCAGACCTTAGCTAAACATTCTATAGAAACTGGAAAAACCCTAGGAAGTGTTGGTTGGTAGGAAAGTCCATAAGTTGAGACCTCTTGGCGGATCCATGGCCAATCTAGATTGAGACCAAGTTATATGCCCCCCTGAGATCAAGTTTGGAGAACATTTAGGCTCCTTGGACACAGCCGATCAAAGAAATTTGATTTTGGTTGGGGATGGTAATATGATTTAGACCTTTGTAATCAATATATGGTCTAAGGGTGCCATCTTTTTTTCCAAATAAAGGAATCCTGCACCAGCAAGAGAAGATGAGAAACACATGAACCCATTTTGCAGGTGTTTCTTGGTATCAGCTTGCATGACCTTTTTTCTTTTGGTTAAAGTGGGGTGTAAGCCCATCCCTTGGACAGCATGGTACCTGGACATAAGTTGATAGGGCAATCATGGGACCAATGAGGGTTAGCTTGGAGGCAGATCTAGCACAGAAGACATCCATGTATTTTCAGTAGCAGTCAGGGAGTGATTTGGCAGCTAATGAGACTAGGTCAACAGGCTAATATAGACAGCGGTAAGTACAAGAGTTGCTCCAAGCCATGATCTACTGAATAATGTTTGATTTAAAACATAAGGTGCATTTTCACATGGATTAGACTGAATCCTAGCAATGCGGGTGTCTATTAGACCACCATCACAGGAATCTTTTAGCAAACATATTTTTGAATTCCATGAAAACTTCTTTTTACCATGGGTGTGGGATTTGATGAAATCCTTTCTATAAAACATCCTGTCTGCAAAACATTTTAATGCAGCAGGATTATTTTAATTGTTTGGCTGATTTATACCTGGCTGGGTAAAAAAAAAAAAAAAAAAATGTATTAGTACCTGTATGAATAATGACCACATGTGGTACTAAAATGTTTACTGCATAGGGCAGAAATGAAGATGATTTAAGGGCTTCATGTTCATTTATGAAACGACTTGGGTTTTCTTTTTATCTGGACCACAGTGTAGAATTTACCAGATCCATGTGTATAGCAAAAGATATAATATACAGTCATGGCCGAAATTGTTAGCACCCCCAAATTTTTTCCAGAAAATCAAGTATTTCTCACAGAAAAGTATTGCAGTAACATATGTTTTGCTTTACACATGTTTATTCCCTTTGTGTGTATTGGAACAAAACAAAAAAAAGGGAGGAAAAAAAGCAAATTGGACATAATGTCAAACAAAACTCCAAAAATGGTCAAAATTCTTGGCACCCTTAACTTAATATTTGGTTGCACACCCTTTGGAAAAAATAACTGAAATCAGTCGCTTCCTATAACCATCAATAAGCTTCTTACACCTCTCACCCGGAATTTTGGACCACTCTTCCTTTGCAAACTGCTCCAGGTCTCTCTTATTGGAAGGGCGCCTTTTCCCAACAGCAATTTTAAGATCTCTCCACAGGTGTTCAATGGGATTTAGATCTGGACTCATTGCTGGCCACTTTAGAACTCTCCAGCTCTTTATTACCATCCATTTCTGGGTGTTTTTTGATGTATGTTTGGGGGTCATTGTCCTGCTGGAAGACCCAAGATCTCGGACGCAAACCCAGCTTTCTGATTCTGGGCTCTACAGTGCGACCCAAAATCCTTTGGTAATCCTCAGATTTCATGATGCCTTGCACACATTCAAGGCACCCAGTGCCAGAGGCAGCAAAACATCATTGAACCTCCACCATATTTCACTGTAGGTACTGTGTTCTTTTCTTTGTAGGCCTCATTCTGTTTTCGGTAAACAGTAGAATGATGTCCTTTACCAAAAAGCTCCATCTTGGTCTCATCTGTTCATAAGATGTTTTCCCAGAAGGATTTTGGCTTACTCAAGTGAATTTTGGCAAACTGTAGTCTTGCTTTTTTATGTCTCTGTGTCAGCAGTGGGGTCCTCCTGGGTCTCCTGCCATAACGTTTCATTTCATTTAAATGTTTACAAATAGTTTGCACTGACACTGATGCTCCCTGAGCCTGCAGGACAGCTTGAATTTCTTTGGAACTTGTTTGGGGCTGCTTATCCACCATCCAGACTATGCTGCGTTGCATAGTCTGGATTAGCTACAGTGCCATGGGTTGCAAACTTCTTGATAATGTTGCGCACTGTGGACAAAGGCAAATCTAGATCTCTGGAGATGGACTTGTAACCTTATGAGTGTTGATATTTTTCCACAATTTTGGTTCTCAAGTCCTCAGGCAGTTCTCTTCTCCTCTTTCTGTTGTCCATGCTTAGTGTGGCACACACAGACACACAATGCAAAGACTAAGTGAACTTCTCTCCTTTTTATCTGCTTTCAGGTGTGATTTTTATATTGCCCACACCTGTTACTTGCCCCAGGTGAGTTTAAAGGAGCATCACATGCTTGAAACAATCTTATTTATCCACAATTTTGAAAGGGTGCCAAGAATTTTGACCAGCCCATTTTTGGAGTTTAGTGTGACAGTATGTCCAATTTGCTTTTTTCCGGTGTAACTTAACTCCGTCCGGCGCAAGGCGTTCCTAATACAAATGGGCGATTCCCATTTCCCATTAGGCGCGCTCCCGCGCCGGACGTACTGCGCATGCTCCGTCGGGTAACTTACCCGACGTGCATTGCGCTAACTGACGTCGCTCCTTTTTATCTGCTTTCAGGTGTGATTTTTATATTGCCCACACCTGTTACTTGCCCCAGGTGAGTTTAAAGGAGCATCACATGCTTGAAATTTGCGGCGGTGTAACTTAACTCCGTCCGGCGCAAGGCGTTCCTGATACAAATGGGCGATTCCCATTTAAATTAGGCGCGCTCCCGCGCCGGACGTACTGCGCATGCTCCGTCGGGTAACTTACCCGACGTGCATTGCGCTAACTGACGTCGCTCCTTTTTATCTGCTTTCAGGTGTGATTTTTATATTGCCCACACCTGTTACTTGCCCCAGGTGAGTTTAAAGGAGCATCACATGCTTGAAACAATCTTATTTATCCACAATTTTGAAAGGGTGCCAAGAATTTTGACCAGCCCATTTTTGGAGTTTAGTGTGACAGTATGTCCAATTTGCTTTTTTCCACACTTTTTTGTTTTGTTCCAATACACACAAAGGGAATAAACATGTGTATAGCAAAACATGTGTTACTGCAATACTTTTCTGTGAGAAATACTTGATTTTCTGGAAAAAGTTCTGGGGTGCCAACAATTTTGGCCATGACTGTATTGTTGCCAATGTACACATGATATTTTGGGTCATTGATTATCAGGAATAAATGATTGGCTGATTTTTTTTTTTTTCCCTGAGGGGTTTGAATACCTAAAATATTTATTTTAAGACTGGTCAACTATTCTAGTAACTTTCTACTAATGTGATTATATTTCTGGCATAAATTTGAACCTTATTAATATTCCCAAGGTCACTGACCTGTTAGGGAAAAGAACACCTTACCATACAATCCCAGTAGGAATTGAGTATAATTGCTGAACCCATTAGAGTCAGTATATACTGTATGGATATAAACATGGATATAAACATTGAGAACATCACCTTCCAAGCAAACCTCTCAACCTTTTCCAGGGGACATAAATATGGTATGATCTTCCTGTCTAACCCTTCTAGGGGAATTGGAGTTACCTGTACAAAGGTGCCATCTAGAATTTAATTATTCCATGAGATGGATCTCAACTATATTTACTGTTTGAGAGAGAACTGAGAAGGTTCATATTTATGGCCTTGTTACTTGAGACCATATACCATTTATTTTTTTAAGCGTTTTCTAAAAACGTACTATTTATTTTTTAAACTTACGAAATATTTATTGCAGAATTTTTTTCCATGAGCATTGCTTGTTTCTTTGCAACTTCTGCCATAATTGCTTGCTTCTCCCTGATATGGGTGGCTGTTAAGTCATTCATATCCTCTTCGTGTTTCTTGTTTAAATCTTGCTCATGTACCCTAATTTGTTGATTGGCTTCGCTACGTATTCTAAGGATCTATTTTCCCTTAAACTCTAGTTCCTTAGTTAAAGTGTTTATGCTTTCATGTAGTATCATCAGCTCCTTATTGAGATTAACCACATGCTGTTCTTGATGTCTGAGCTTTTCAAGCTCTGCTTTTCGCCCTAAAAGCTCAGATTCCTGACGTCTGCTAAGATCCATGGGCCAGATCCACAGCCGCCGAGCGCAACTTAACTTTTCAGAGTTAAGTTACACTGCCGCAAATCTCCCAAGTTAGGTGCCGATCCACAAAGCACTTTCCTGGAAATTTGCGGCGGTGTAACTTAACTCCGTCCGGCGCAAGACGTTCCTAATACAAATGGGCGATTCCCATTTAAATTAGGCGCGCTCCCGCGCCGGACGTACTGCGCATGCTCCGTCGGGTAACTTACCCGACGTGCATTGCGCTAACTGACGTCGCTCCGACGTCATTTGCTTAGACGTTAACGTAAATGGCGTCCAGCGCCATTCACGAACGTCTTACGCAAACGACGTAGAGTTGAAAATTTAGACGCGGGAACGACGGCCATACTTAATAGGGCTTAGTCAAATAGGACTCAGCCCTATTTTTACGCGGCGTAACACGGCGTAGATTTAGCGCGACGGGCCCGTCGGAACGTTCGTGGATCGCCGTAAGTGTTCATTTGCATATTCTAGGCCGGCCGCAATGGCCTCGCCACCTAGCGGCCGGCCTAGAATTGCATCCTTAAGATCCTACAGTGTAATTCAATTACACATGTCGGATCTTCTGCCTATCTATTTTAAAACTGATTCTATGGATCAGTTCCATAGATAGAAACAGGGATATGACGGCGTATCAGTAGATACGCCGGCGTATCCCTTTTGTGGATTACCCCCCTTATTTCTTTCAAGTTCGTCTGCAGTAGCTTCCATTTCCTGATGATGATGGTTCCTTAACTGGTCAATGGCTGCTGCATGTTGATGATTAAGCTTAGAGCGCAGGGATGCTAGCATGGCTTTGCCTTCATCTTCCAACTCAAAGCGCAAGGTTTGCAACTCCTGTTCCATCTCCACTTGCAGCATGTCCATGACCTGCTTGTGGGCATCTTTTACAGACTGGAGCTCTTCTGAGTATTTTTGATGCAAGCGGTCTTCCAGATCTCTTTGCTCTTGGTCCTTTTCTTCCTCCATACTTTGGAATGCCAACATGTGTGCTTCTTGCAGTGACTTCTGCCTCTGCTGGTGTTCCTCCTCCAATTCTTGAAGCTCTCGAGTGAGGCGTTGTCGCTCTTGACTAAACTGTGACTGCAGTTGCTGCAAAGCATTCTGAGACTGGCACAGCTGCATTTCTAGGTTCTGCTTCAGCAGTGAGATCTGGTCTAGAAGGTCCTCCACTTTCTTTTGCCAGCCGTCCTTTGCTGTATTTATTTCTGGCTTCTTCATTTGCAGGAGCTGAGCCATTGCAGCCTTCTTGTCTTCATCATGTTGTATCTTCAGCTCTTCTCGAAGCTTACTGCATTCTTGCCTGAGGGTCTCAGTCCATTTCAGTTCAAGATCTCGTGCTACTTTGTCTATCTTCAGTCTCTCTTCTTCTCGCATGGCAGATATCACCGAATCATGCTTTTATCTTTCATTTTCCAGCCCCCCCTGAACAGCAAATAAGGAATCGCTGGTCTCTCTCAGTCTTTCTCGTGTCACATCCAGCTCATTTTGAAGTCTGTCTTGAGCATCTTTCAGACTTGTAATATGGCACTCAGCAGAGCCATATACCATTTTAATAAAATCACAATAGGATTTAATCTTTTAAGGAGATCGATATCAATAATTAATCGATCGTAGGGCACATTAACTATAAATGCAGGAATGTAAATTACTTTATTTCCTAAGTTAAAGTTCAATTGGGTTTTCCCTTATGATTTCAGGGCAGTGCCTAAAATATTTACAAAGTCAGCTTTAAAAATAGTTTCAGCTATCAGGAAAAAAAAAATCTTGCATTTATTAGAAATATTTCTGAAAAATTGTTGCTTGGATATTTATCCAATAACTTATTATGGTATCCTGCTTTTCTACAATACCTGTAAGGAACAAAATATATAAAAAAACATATTTGAAATGATATATAACAGTTGTTTCACGTTTGCCTGCTGTGTAAGGAGGAGCAGGTTGGCTCCACCTTTGCATCACACAGACAGCATTCCTAAAGACTGTCAGATTCTGCACACCAAAGTTTTGGCTGCAAGATCAAATCTTTCTCCCCCCCCCCTTGTTCTTGCAAAGGATTGGTCGAACTCATTTTAGAAAGAGAAGAAAAAATATACACACACACACACACATTAGCGTTGCTTTGCTTATGTGTTTTTTTTTGGTCAATTACAGACATTTAATATTTTAACACCTTAGCTTTTCACTTTTTAGTTTTAGACAGAGTTCTAGAACTGGGTGTAACTTTCCTCTGATTGGGAGGACTGGAGTTTTTAACCACTTCCATACAGGGCACTTATACACCTTCCCGCCCAGACCAATTTTTAGCTTTCAGCGCTGTTGCACTTTGAATGACATATGCGCGGTCGTGCTACACTGTACCCAAACTAAATTTTTATCATTTTGTACCCACAAATAGAGCTTTCTTTTGGTGGTATTTTATCACCTCTGGGATATTTATTTTCTGCAAAAGAAATAAAAAAATGTACGAAAATTTAGAAAAAAAAAGTATTTTTTTGTTTCTGTATAAAACATTGTAAATAAGTACGTTTTCTCCTTCACTGATGGGCACTGATGGTACTGCACTGACAGGCACTGATAAGGCGGCACTGATGGGCACCAATGAGGTGGCACTGATGTGGTGGCATTGATGGGCACTAATATGCAGCACTGATGGGCAGCACGGATGGGCACTGATAGGCGGCACGGATAGGCGGCATTGATGGGCATGGATAGGCGGCATGGATGGACACGGATAGGTGGCACAGATGGGCACAGATAGGAGGCACGGCTGGGCACAGATAGGCAGCACGGATGGGCACAGATAGGTGGCACGGACGGGGCACGGGTGGGCACTGATAGGCGGCATGGATGGGCACTGATAGGTGGCACGGATGGGCATAGATGGGCACTATTGTATGTGTTGTACTAATGGATGCCAATCAGTGCCAAACAATGCTTGCCAATCAGTGATGCCCATTGTGGGCACTGATTGGCATCCATTGCGGCACTGATTGGCATCCATTTTTTGTGTCCTCCTCATCCCTGGTGGTCTAGGGTGGCATCCTTTTTTATTTTTATTTTTTTATCCCTGGTGGTCTATATGGCCATCCCTGGTGGTCCCGTTGGCATCCCTGGTGGTCCAGTGGGCATCCTCGGGGGGGGGGGGCTGTGCTGATAATCGATCAGCACAAACCCCCCCTGTCACAGGAGCAGCCGATCGGCTCTCCTCTACTCGCGTCTAACAGACGCGAGTGAGGAAAAGCCGATTACCGGCTTTTCCTATTTACATCGTGATCAGCCGTGATTGGACACGGCTGATCGTGTGATAAAGAGTCTCCGTGAGAGACTCTTTACCTTGATCCGTGTTGCGGAGTGTCAGACTGACACCCTGAAAACAACGATCGCCGCGATGCGCGCCCCCGGGGGCGTGCAGCGGCTCAGAATCCTGAGGACGTCATATGTCGTCCAGTCAGGATTCTACAACCACTTTGCTGACGTCAATATGTCATTGGCGGGCGGCAAGTGGTTAAACAACTCCAGCATAATTACATTTTGGAGCATCAATTTGTCCCTGCCTTTTTAAACTGAGCCTCAGCTATTATCTGAGCTGGCTTTTTAAATTTATCCTGAGGCCTCCCACTGTTCTGTAGAACAGCAAAAAGGGTGGTCTGGTGCTCTCTTTTATTAGCCAATCCAAACCATTTTTGGGATGTAATCCCATGCCATAACAACTTTTATTTCATTTGTCAAAGCCTCATAAAACAGTTAGTAAAAATTCATGGCTCTCAAAATCTGGGTTTTTCTCAGCCAAGCTATAGGCCTTCTTGAGAACTTTAAAAAATCCTCTGGTTCTTTGATTTGGCCTACATTTCAAAGTACACATGGTCCTTCTGGTAGCAATAGCTGACTTATTGGGACCAAGTTCTGTCTTCATTTCCCATACTTCTCTGATAGAAGATATGTGATGTAGACCAATTTCATTTTCTGCATCAGCAGGACTGGCTACACTAGAAATAACTTTAGTGTATGTCATTTTTCAATATTGCAACTAACAATGGCAATATCAAAAATAAAAAAATATACATTTTTATTTATTTTTTAAATGACAATAAAATATATATAATTTTGCACAAATATATCACTTGTTTCAAACTTCAACGGATCTCAGCAGTGCCTCCAATTTTCTCAGAATGTTTATACTGAAATAATAAAACAGTATTGTATTTATGAAATTATGCAAATCTTGGTTTTGGGAGACTTACCTTTTTCCATAAATACTAACAAGAAATTCAAGTTTGTTTATCCGTGCTATTTTGAGGACAAGAGACACAAATGATATGCTTAAAATATATATATTTATTAACTACAAATACAGTGCAAAGTAATATCATGTACATTTCATGATAATACAAATACATGGATATACTTCTAAATAGCAAAGATAAATGATACAGATAATATTCTCATTTCTACGCAAGCTCTTATTACAAAATACCAAATTTCAATACTTGGATGATACTTGGTATATTGGTAACTTTAGTGAATAGCTATCTGTGACTTTCACGGACTTCTTTAAACAATTGTTGTTTACTTTAAGCACTATGGGCCAGATTCACAAAAGAGATACGACCGCCTATCTCCTGATACGCCGTCGTATCTCTGAGATACGATTGTCGTATCTATGCGCCTGATTCATAGAATCAGGTTACGCATAGATAGCCCAAAGATCCGACAGGTGTAAGTGACTTACACCGTCGGATCTAAGGCTGCAATTCTAGGCCGGCCGCTAGGTGGCGATTCCATTGCGGTCGGCGTAGAATATGCAAAACTTGCGGCGGTGTAACGTAAATGTAATACGTTACGCCGCCGCAGCGTAGGGCGATTCTACGTGAATCTGGCCCTATGATTCTTTCTCAAAACAAACAGACCTTCTACTTACACTCTAAAATGCACAAAGAGAATGTTATATTGTGCACAGCTTGATTATTTGATCAAGACTTATTTTTAGATTTAGAATGAATCAATGGTTTAACACATATTATAACCAATTCAATTCTAAGATTTTGAAGTCAGTTTTGTGATATATGACAATATATGTATCTCCCTTGTTTTAAAAGTGAAACAAATTCATACTGCAGCTAGAATTCACTCCACTCCAAAACTGAACTAATAATTGATTGGATTAGTCAAGCATATGCTCAAACAAACTTCAATTACCTAAAAAGGTAAAATAAACAGAATAATATTTTACCAGGACTTAAGAATTCTGTTGTTTTGAAAAACATCAAGTTATGGTGATGATGAGTCCCAAAGGGACTTCTTTCAACATTCCTACATCTCTCTGTTATCTCCTTCTCCTCTCGTCTTACAAGACTCCACGCCTTCCAGAATTCAGAGATCTTTTAGCATCCCCTTCTCCTGTGGGTAGCTACTTTTATCCCACTCAAAAAGTGTGTGTGTGTCACTACTAGAGATGAGGCGAACACCCCCTGGTTCGGTTCGCACCAGAACCTGCGAACGGACCGAAAGTTTGCGCAAACTTTAGAACCCCATTAAAGTCTATGGGACTCGAACGTTCGAAATCAAAAGTGCTAATTTTAAAGATTAATTTGCAAGCTATTTTCCTAAAAAAGGTCTGGGGACCTGGGTCCTGCCCCAGGGGACATGAATCAATGCAAAAAAAAGTTTTAAAAATGTCCTTTTTTGAAATATTCCTTTAAATATCGTACCTGCTGGGTGTCTATAGTATGCCTGTGAAGTGGCACGTGTTTCCTGTGTTTAGAAATGTCCCTGCACAAAATACATTTCTATAAGAAAAAAGTCATTTAAAACTGCTTGCGGCTTTAATGTAATGTCTGGTCCCTGCAATATGGATGAAAATCATTGAGTAAAATGGCCGCCATTACTAGTAAAAAAGTAAAAAAAAATCATAAATCTATCCCCTATTTTGTAGGCGCTATAACCTTTGCGCAAACCAATCAATATACGCTTATTGCGATTTTATTTTAACAAAAATATGTAAAAGAATACGTATCAGCCTAAACTGAGTAAAAATATATATTTTTTTTTAAAAAAATTGGGATATTATTATAACAAAAAGTAAAAAATATTGTGGTTTTTTTTTCAATTTTTTTTTAAATTTTTTTGTTTATAGCGCAGAAAAAAAAAATCGCAGAGATGATTAAATACCACCAAAAGAAAGCTCTATTTGTGGGAAAAAAATGATAAAAATATAATTTGGGTACAGTGTTGTATGACCACGCAATTGTCATTCAAAATGCATCAGCGCTGAAAGCTGAAAATCGGTCTGGGCAGGAAGGGGGTTTAAGTGCCCAGTAATGAAGTGGTTAATATGTAGCTCCAGCCAAAAAATCAATTTTTAAGCTTTTTCGAAAACATAGGGAAGGGTTATCACCCCTTTAACATTTGTTTTGCTGTCTGTACACCTGTTTAGAAGATTTCACCTCACTTTCTGTCCCAATGACAATTGGATTTTGTAAATTTGGGGTTTTTAGGGAAACAAGGATTGGTGATAAAACATCAGTGGAGAGGAGACACCTTTTTCCCATATTAACTCTAAGGCCGCCTACACACGGTCGAATATGTCCGCTGAAACTGGTCCGCGGACCAGTCTCCGCGGACATGTCCGACCATGTGTACGGCCTAGCGGACAGGTTTCCAGCGGACAAAAGTTTCTTAGCAAGCTAAGAAACTTGTCCGCTGGAAACATGTCCGTCGGACATGTCCGATGGTTAGTACACCTAATCGGACATGTCCGCTGGTTATGACGTGTAACCAGCGTCCCGAAATCCCGCGCATGCGTCGAATTGATTTGACGCATGCGTGGAAGCATTGCACTTCCGTGTTTGAGAACGTCGGTGTCTTCTACGTCACCGCGTTCTCTGTCCGCGGGGATTTTGGTCTGATGGTGTGTACACACATCAGACCAAAAGCTCCCAGGAGACATGTCCGGTGAAAACGGTCTGCGGACCGTTTTCATCGGACATGTCTCCTCGTGTGTACGGGGCCTTACAGGAGAGAATTTCCCTTCCTAGGGGTAGATTTCTTCTCACTTCCTGTTGTCTCCTTGCGTTTGCAAGTAGGAGTCGTTTGTAAGTTGGATGTTTGAAAGCAGGGGCCTGCCGTATATACTCACAGTTAGTCTTGGTGGGCGCTGGAACGCCCTGCTGTGAACTTTTATATCAAGAATTGTAATTACATGCCATTGTTGAACAGTGGTAGAAAAATTGGGCCTTTGGTGGTGGTGGCGGTGGTGATGGTGCTGATGCCACAAGTCCTCACAGTTACTCTAGGTGGGCGCTGGAATGGGCCCTGCTGTGAAATATTATATCTATAATTGTAATTACATGCACCTGTTAAACAGGGGCAGAAAAACTGGGCCTTTGGTGGTGGTGGTGTTGCCACAACACTATAAGCCCTCACAGTTACTCTTGGTGGGTGCAGAAATGGGCCCTGCTGTGAAATATTAGATCAAGAATTGTAATTACATGCCCCTGTTAAACAGGGCAGAAAAATTGGGCCTTAGGCACTGGTGCTGGTGCCAGAACACTGCAACCCCTCACAGATACTCTAGTTGGAGCGCAGGAATGAGCCCTGCTGCAAAGAATTGCATAAAAAATGGTGATTATACGCCCCTGTTAAACAGGGGCAGAAAAATTGGGCCTTAGCCACTGGTGGCGGTGCCCAGAACCAAAAATGTTCTCACAAGCTATCAGCATGATCATTGAGGAGAAAGAGGATAGTCACTCAACATCAGCATAGGCAGTCTTGAAGGGATCTGACATTTCCAAAATTATTCGGTTACATCAGCATCAGGTTCTTGGTAGCTAGTGGAGCTGGTGGTGATCCAAGACTGATTCATTTTTATGAAGGTGAGACGATCGATCGAGTCGGTGGACAGGCGCACCCTGTGATCGATTACAAAGCCTCCAACAGCACTAAATGTGCGTTCCGAAAGAACGCTGGATGCAGGACAGGCCAGTAGCTCAATTGCATACTGTGCAAGCTCTGGCCAGTGATCCATCCTCAAGACCCAGTAACCCAGAGGATTTTCGGTGGGAAAGGTGTCCAAGTCTGATCTTGCCCCCAGGTATTCCCGCACCATGTAAAACAGACGGTGGCGATGGTTGCTGGAACCGATTATACCTTGGGGCTGCGGACTAAAAAATTGTCTGAACGCATCGGTCAGACGACCACCTTCTCCACCGCTCCTTCTTTGACTGACCGAAGCCTCAGCAACACGTTGTTCAGGACCAGGATTTTGTAACCTCCCAGTCTCTAGGAACGCATTACACAGACCTTTCTGCAAGGCCACCCCAAGATGTTTCATCCTCTGCTCCCTCTGCGACAGCAAGATAAGGTCCGCAACCTTACCCTTGTAACGTGGATGAAGGAGGGTTGCCAGACAGTAATGATCCCTCTCCTTGATACCACGAATACGAGAATCCTTCTGCAGGCTTTGCAGGATCAGGGAGGCCATGCAGCGTAGGTTTGCTGAGGCACTTGGAGTCCTCTGGGTCACTCAGGACAACATGATCCGCAGCCACCTCCTCCCAGCCACGTACAAGTCCATGGGTTTCTTGGGACTGTAGATGATCCCTTAAAGACTGCTGCTGATGCTGAGTGCTAGGCTCCCCCTTCATGCTGACACAATCCTCCTCCTCGTCCTCTTCCTGTGTGATAGGCTGGCAAGCAGGAACACTGTCTGGATAAAGGGGGCCTTGAGAGGTAAGGAAGTTCTCCTCTTCCTCCCTCTGTTCTGCCTCAAGTGCCATGTCCAATATTCCATGCCGCGTGTGCTCCAACAGGTGGATAAGAAAAAAGTGGTATAAATTGCGTTAATCTACATAGAAGTGTTAAACATGAATTAAATCAGAAATGCATGTGGCAATGCAAACTAGATATACAAATAAAGCTGCGGTTAATCTGTGTCATATAAACAAAGTAACAGTGTAAGAAAAAGAAAATAAACTGCGCTAATAATCAGTGAATATTGAAACGTGAAATTAAGTGTGTGAACCACACAAGTATTACAATAAAATTGTGAAAAAAACAATCCACAGTGAGTGAAGGAAAAACTTAATAAATGTCCTTAAACACAACAGGCCCCTGTAGTCCAAACTGAGAGGGCTACCAGGATTAAAAATAGAAAAAATTTTATATTAAAGTCCAGAGAAGAAAAAAATGACATCCACCCAGGTGCAGTCGGATCTTAATGGATCAAAGGAATAGTGGTTAACACTGATGTGACATGCAGCTGAAGACCTCCACCACACGCATATGCAAGTCTGCTTACCAGATGGAAATGGTCCCTGGGTGAGAGGAGACCAGAAACAGCATGTAGCAATTAGCAATCAACAGACGGCTGGGCTTGGAAAGAGGGGAAGGCGATTCAACTCGGATCATCCAGCAATAACTCCAAATGGCAATGGTCACATAAGCATAAAAAAGAGATGCCTCGATAGTGTAAAATCACTTAAAACGTTTTATTTATACAAAATGGTTAAGAAATACACTCACATTTTGCAGCATAAAAAAAGGCCTTAAACCTGCAGCTCTGGCCAGCGGCATGCAGGTAACCCATGTAGTATCGAGTAGTCCAATGGGGTGATGGCAGTTACATAGTTACATAGTTACATAGTTAGTCAGGTTGAAAAAAGACACAAGTCCATCCAGTTCAACCACAAAAAATAAAAAAACAAAAATAAAAAACACAGTAAAATCCTATACACCCAACTCCATTCCCACAGTTGATCCAGAGGAAGGCAAAAAACCCCAGCAGAGCATGATCCAATTTGCTACAGCAGGGGAAAAAATTCCTTCCTGATCCCCCGAGAGGCAATCGGATTTACCCTGGATCAACTTTACCTACAAATCTTAATACTCAAGTTATATTCTGTACATTTAGGAAAGAATCCAGACCTTTCTTAAAGCAATCTACTGAGCTGGCCAGAACCACCTCTGGAGGGAGTCTGTTCCACATTTTCACAGCTCTTACTGTGAAGAAACCTTTCCGTATTTGGAGGTGAAATCTCTTTTCCTCTAGACGTAAAGAGTGCCCCCTTGTCCTCAGTGTTGACCGTAAAGTGAATAACTCAACACCAAGTACACTGTATGGACCTCTTATATATTTGTACATGTTGATCATATCCCCCCTTATTCTCCTCTTCTCAAGAGTGAATAAATTCAGTTCCTCTAATCTCTCCTCATAGCTGAGCTCCTCCATGCCTCTTATCAGTTTGGTTGCTCTTCTCTGCACTTTCTCCAGTTCTCCGATGTCCTTTTTGAGAACTGGTGCCCAAAACTGAACTGCATATTCCAGATGAGGTCTTACTAATGATTTGTACAGGGGCAAAATTATATCTCTGTCTCTGGAGTCCATACCTCTCTTAATACAAGAAAGGACTTTGCTCGCTTTGGAAACCGCAGCTTGGCATTGCATGCCATTATTGAGCTTATGATCAACTAAAACCCCCAGATCCTTCTCCACTACAGATCCCCCCAGTTGTACTCCCCCTAGTATGTATGATGCATGCATATTCTTAGCCCCCAAGTGCATAACTTTACATTTATCAACATTAAACCTCATCTGCCACTTAGTCGCCCAATTAGACAGAGCATTGAGGTCGGCTTGTAAATTGGAGACATCCTGTAAGGACGTTATTCCACTGCATAGCTTGGTGTCATCTGCAAAGACAGAAATGTTACTTTTGATCTCAGACCCAATATCATTTATAAATATATTGAAAAGTAAGGGTCCCAGCACTGAACCTTGGGGTACACCACTCATAACATTGGACCATTCAGAGTAAGAATCATTAACCACGACTCTCTGAATTCTGTCTTTCAGCCAATTTTCTATCCATTTACAAACTGATATATCCAATCCTGTAGACCTTACCTTACACATGAGCCGTGTGTGCGGAACTGTATCGAACGCTTTTGCAAAATCCAAATATATCACGTCCACAGCCACGCCTCTGTCCAGGGTTTTACTTACCTCTTCATAAAAGGAAATCAGGTTTGTCTGACAACTTCTGTCTTTCATGAATCCATGTTGTCTGCTGCTTAAATAGTTTGTTTCCTGCAAGAACTCATCCATATGGTCTTTTATTAAACGTTCCAGTATCTTCCCAACTATAGAAGTTAGACTAACAGGTCTATAGTTACTTGGTAAAGACTTTGTTCCCTTTATAAATATGGGCACCACATTGGCCCTGCGCCAATCCAGTGGTACTATTCCTGTCTTTAATGAGTCCCTAAATATTAGATACAGTGGCTTTGAAATGACAGAGCTCAACTCACCTAGGATCCGTGGATGGATGCCATCAGGTCCAGGTGCTTTATCCACCTTTATTCTGTCTAAATATTTCTGGACCATATCACTTTTGAGCCATTGTGGATTTGAGGCGGTGTCACTCCCACCCCCATTTTGGACATGAGCTCCCCCATGCTCCATTGTATACACAGAGCTGAAGAAAACATTTAATAAATTTGCCTTCTCTTTGTCCCCAGTCACCCACTCTAGATTATTTTGTAAGGGGCCTACATGCTCAGACTTCACCTTTTTACTATTAATATATTTAAAGAATTTTTTGGGGTTTGTCCTACTATCTTTTGCAATCTGTCGTTCGTTTTGAATTTTTGCTTCCTTGATTTCCTTTTTGCATATCCTGTTATATTCTTTGTAACATTTAAACAACACTAGTGTTCCTTCATTTTTATATTTTTTAAAAGCTGCTTTCTTTTTGTTTATAGCTTTTTTAACTTTGACCGTGAGCCACATAGGTTTTATTTTTAGCCTTTTAAACTTATTGCCCATGGGAACATACTTTGCAGTGAGGTTCCACACAGTCTTTTTGAAGAATTCCCATTTCTGTTCTGTGTTCAGCTGTGCCAATAGTCCCTCCCAGTCCAAGTCCTGGAGAGCAGCCCTCATCCTTGGAAAATTTGCTCTCTTAAAATTTAGTGTTTTAATATTTCCTGTATGTATTTCTTGCTTATAGTTAATATTAAATGAAATCATGTTATGATCACTGCTACCCAGGTGTTACTTTATCTGAACATTAGTAATAAGCTCTGCATGGTTTGAGATTATCAGGTCCAACAGGGCATCATTCCTAGTTGGGGCCTCAATAAACTGCACCATAAAATTGTCCTGCAATAGGTTTTTAAATTTTTGTCCTTTAACTGTCCCAGAAGTGCCATTAATCCAGTCAATTTTTGGGTAGTTAAAATCCCCCATTATTATCACCGTCCCAGACCTTGCAGCCCTTTCCATCTGTGCAAGGAGCTGAGTCTCCACCTCCTCATTAACATTGGGTGGTTTATAACAAACTCCAATGATTAATTTTGAACTACGCACATCTGTATGCAGTTCCACCCATAATGCTTCAGCCTCATCACACTCTCCATCAACCAGGTTCTCTTTCACGCTTGCTTTGAGGTCACTTCTCACATAGAGACAGACCCCTCCACCTTTCCTTTTTACCCTGTCTTTCCGAAAGAGAGCATAGCCAGGAATATTAATAGCCCAGTCATGTGAGGATTGAAGCCAAGTTTCAGCAATACCGATTACATCATAGCTCTCCTCATGCACCAGAGCTTCCAGCTCACCTGTTTTGCTTGGCAGACTTCTGGCATTGGTGAACAAACACTTAAATGTATTGTTACATTTTTTTTCTCTGGTGTTTTTCATATAATTTATGGTAGTACAAATGGCACTATTATTTCCAATGGCTGTTTGCAACATGGGAACTTTCTTGTCACCTGCCATAACCCTTCCCCCATCTATCCCCATTCCACTCTCCATTAATGTCTGACCACTAACTGACCTGTCTGCTCGATGTAATTCTAATTCACCCTCCCCCCTCAATCCTAGTTTAAATACTCCTCCAGCATTCCCATAAACCTCTCCCCCAGCACAGCAGACCCCCTTCCATTCAAGTGCAAACCGTCTTTAGCATATAGGTTGCACCCCAATGAAAAGTCAGCCCAGTGCTCTAGAAACCCAAATCCCTCCTTCCTACACCAGGTCTTTAGCCATGCATTCAGCTCTCTAATCTCCCCCTGCCTTTCCTGTGTTGCGCATGGCACAGGCAATATTTCAGAGAATATCACCTTGGAGGTCCTTCCCTTCATCTTGCAGCCTAGTTCTTTAAATTGATTCTTAAGGAGCCTCCACCTTCCATGTATACTGTCATTGGTTCCAACGTGGACCAAGACAGCTGGGTCATGCCCAGCCCCTCCCAGTAATTTATCCACCCGGTCCACCACATGCCGAACCCTGGCACCAGGGAGACAGCAAACCATTCGGTTGAAGCGATCCTGGCGACAAATTATTCTATCAGTCCTTCTGATTATAGAATCCCCTATTACCACCAACTGTCTAGGCCTACCTGCACTCCCCTCCCCACCTCTACTAGATGGGTTGCTCTCCCGGCTGTTAGGGGTAGCAGTAACATCTAGGGCTGCCACCTCTGTGTTTGCCACCTCCACATCATCACCCAACTTGGCAAATTTGTTTTGATGCACAAATACAGGACTGGCCTTCCCTTTCTTCACGCCCCTTCCACTCCCTCTAACTGCATTAACCCATCTCCCTATCTGATAATCCTGACTTGCCCCTCCACCCTCCACATCAACCTTACTGACCACTTGCTCAGCGAGCAGAGGACCCCTTTCAAGGTTGTTATTTCTACCCAGTGTTGCAACTTGCTCCTCCAGATCTCTAATACGAGCTTCCAGAAGGGCAACCTGCTCACATCTGTCACAGCGGTATCCATCTTGGAGCTGTTGCACCAATTTTGCATACATGTGACACGCTGTGCACTGAGCAAAACCTTCAACCCTGCTAGCACTCATTTCCCAGTTACAATATAATTACTTGTATGAAGAATAAGATGATACTTACAGTTTTAGAAGACTCCTGTCTTAACTCTGTTTTAAACTCCTGGTTTTTAACTCTTCCACTTGTAAAAAAAATTCCACTTCTAATCAGAAATTCCACATCAGATCCACTCTTAGCAAGGAGCCAGCTCTTATGGAGTTTTTACAGACACTTATATACTCACCTGTTAACAATTAGACACTCCCCTGTTAACAATTAAACACTCCCCTTAATTAGCAAAAAGGAAAAAAAGAAAAGAAAAAAGCTGTTTAAAAAGTGTCAGAGAAAAAAAGACAAACAATTGAACACTTGCAGCAGAAACAGTTAAAAAGCAGCTAAAAGCAACTCCTGGTTTTTAACTCTTCCACTTGTAAAAAAAATTCCACTTCTAATCAGAAATTCCACATCAGATCCACTCTTAGCAAGGAGCCAGCTCTTATGGAGTTTTTACAGACACTTATATACTCACCTGTTAACAATTAGACACTCCCCTGTTAACAATTAAACACTCCCCTTAATTAGCAAAAAGGAAAAAAAGAAAAGAAAAAAGCTGTTTAAAAAGTGTCAGAGAAAAAAACACAAACAATTGAACACTTGCAGCAGAAACAGTTAAAAAGCAGCTAAAAGCAACTCCTGGTTTTTAACTCTTCCACTTGTAAAAAAAATTCCACTTCTAATCAGAAATTCCACATCAGATCCACTCTTAGCAAGGAGCCAGCTCTTATGGAGTTTTTACAGACACTTATATACTCACCTGTTAACAATTAGACACTCCCCTGTTAACAATTAAACACTCCCCTTAATTAGCAAAAAGGAAAAAAAGAAAAGAAAAAAGCTGTTTAAAAAGTGTCAGAGAAAAAAAGACAAACAATTGAACACTTGCAGTGTGCCACTCAGTATGCCCTGACTACTTTCGTGACAAGAGCACTTTCTCAAAGGGCACTAAGAGGGACAGTGTCACTGATGCATGCACTGTCACTGCTCACCATCCTCGTGGCCTCCTCAAATGGTGTCAGGACAGTGCATGCATCCCTGATCATGGCCTACTGGCGTGGGGAAAAAAAGAAGCTCCCCTGACCCTGTCCTGGTGCCATATTGGCACAGATACTCATTGATGGCCCTCTGCTGCATGTGCAGCCGCTGCAGCATGGCCAATGTAGGGTTTCACCTGGTGGGCATGTCACAGATTAGGCGGTTCTTGGGCAGGTTGTATTCCTTTTAGAGGTCAGCCAGCCGAGCACTGTCATTATATGACCATCGGAAAGTTTCCTGGCCTGCTTCAGGACATCCTGTAAGTCCGGTAAGCTGCCAAAGAACCGCTGCACCACAAAGACGTGAACTAAACAGGGCACATGAGTCAGTTGTCCCTGTCAGAGGGCGGAAAGGAGGTTGGTGCCGTTGTCGCAAACCACCATTCCTGGCTTAAGCTGGGTTAAGCAGGCGTGGCGTCAACCACCTCTGAGCCTGCCCCTGCAGAGCTGACAGAACCTCTACCCCAGTGTGGCTCCTGTCCCCCAAGCACACCAGCTCAAGCACCGCATGGCGTCTTTTTGTCTGCGTACCTGCATAGCCCCTTGAACGCCTACAGAGCACCGCTGGTTCCGAGGAAAAATCAGCACAGGAAGAGGCCATGGACGAAGAAGAAGAGGAGGGGGTGAAGGAGAGAGGCGTGTCACAATCACCAGTAGTAGCATTTTGGAGGCGTGGTGGCGGAACAACCTCCAACACTACTGTACCTTGTCCTGTATCCTTTCCAGCTGCCAGCAGAGTCACCCAATGCGCCGTGAAAGATAGGTAATGTCTCTGTCCATGCTTGCTGGACCATGAGTCAGCGGTAATATGCACCTTACCGCTGACCACCCTGTCCAGCGAGGCAAGGACATTGTTTTCCACGTGCCAGAATCGCCTTCCGTGAGAAAAAAGTGGCGTTTGGGAACCTGCCACTGAGGAACTACACATTCCACAAACTCACGGAAAGGGGCATAGTCTACCAACTGAAAAGGCAGCAGTTAAAGTGCTAGCAATTTAGCCAAGCTAGCATTCAACCGCTGGGCATGTGGATGGCTGGAAACAAACTTCTTTTGGCGCTGCAGCAGCTGGGGCAGGGAAATTTGCCTGGTACAATCTGACGTCGGTGTACCGATAGCAGATTGCCCGCAAGTACTTGGCTGTGACACACCTAATTCTACACCTTCATTCCTCTCAGTGCTGGTTTCAGAGAGGACTGAAGGTATAGTGGGGTTGTAGATCCCAGGTGATGAGGAGCAAGGAGAGGTTTGCTTTGTTCTTTGGCGTGGATCTTTTAGTTACGCTTGCCAACGAACTGCATGGCAGGTCGACATATGTCTGGTCAAGCATGTGGTGCCCAAGCGGGTGATGTTTTGCCCACGCGAGATACGCTTGAGACATATGTTGCAAATAGCAGTGGTGCGATCTGATGCACTCGTCTCAAAAAAGGCCCACACCAAATAACTTTTGGAATAACGAGACAGCAGCGCCCTGCACATGCGGAGCTCTGCGGTGTGATGCAGTCGGTGTGCTGCCTTTAAGCTGGCCCCTGGAGGGCATCCTGACTCGTTGGAGATGTGCCTCCTCCTCCTCTCTCCTATCAGGCACTCACGTGGAGTCAGTGACCTCATCATCCCCTCCCTCCTCATCACTGAAAGAACCCTTTACAGGCTTGATGGCCATCTATGGCCGCATACTGTATATCTGGTAAGCGCATTTTGATTGTCACATCGGGTGAAGCACTTTATTATGCACGTTGCACTTTCTGCAAGCACAGTGGTTGAAACATAAATCTGGAACACAGCATTTCCATTGCTATTTCTACATCTGCATTAATTTGAACTTTTGATGTGATATTTAATTAATTGGTGATTATATGGACAATATTTTACACTTGTTGCGCCCTTTGTACCCTTTTTTCACCCCCTCTCTCTGGGCTCATGTTACTGTCTTCCTCTAGCCGGGTATCATCATCGGAGCCTTCAAAATGCTGCGCATCCTCCTGCAGCATGTACCCAACACTGTGGTCAAACAGTTCGGGGACTGCTTAGGAGGACATGGTGGGGCTAGGGAAGGAGTGACTGATGCCATTGAGCAGAGGGAAGAGGCCGTGTTGGCAGCTGCTTTGCCAGGCAAAGTACCCTGAGCCTTGGTGAGAGAGGATGAGGAGGATGAGGATGGCTTGGTCATCCACTCTACCAAGTCTTTGGCATTTTGCTGCCTCTCCTTGTTGTCCTTCCAGACATACTAATGGCCTGCAGGGAGATGTAGCTGCACAAAGCTGGGATGTATATATATACTGTATATATATATATATATATATATATATATATATATATATATATATATATATATATCAATTATATTGCAGCTAGCAGAATCAACTGCCTGCCTGTAGTATTATTAGTAAGAGAACACCAACAATTGTCTTTAGTTAGCTTTAGTTGCACACTGTGCAAGGGACACAGTATACTAAGTGAAAATACTTCCAAATCCCTGCCTGTGGTATTAGTCTGAGAACACCAGCAATTGTATTCAGGTAGCATTAGGTGCACACTGTGCAGAGGACACAGTACACTAAGTGTAAATACTGCAGCTCCCTGCCTGTGGTATTAGTATGAGAACACCAGCAATTGTATTCAGTTAGGTGGCTTTAGGGCTTTAGGTGCACACTGTGCAGAGGACACAGTACACTAAGTGAAAATACTTGCAAATCCCTGCCTGCGGTATTAGTATGAAAGCACCAGCAATTGTATTCAGTTAGCTTTAGGTGCACACTGTGCAAAGGACACAGTACACTAACTGACAATACTTGCAGGTCCCTGCCTGTGGTATTAGTATGAGAACACCAGCAATTGTAGTCAGGTAGCTTTAGGTGCATACTGTGCAGAGGACACAGTACACTAAGTGAAAATACTTGCAAATCCCTGCCTGTGGTATTAGTATGAGAACACCTATAATTGTATTCAGGTAGCTTTAGGTGAACACTGTGCAAAGGACACAGGGAAGTGAAAATATTGAAGCTAGCACAATCACCTGCCTGCCTGTCAGTATATTAGGAAGAGAATACAGGAACGGATCTAGCTAAACTGAATACAGTGTTTAAATATATATACAACACCTGGGATGCATATATATCCTCTACACACTGTTACTACAGCTAACTGACTCGCCTGCCTGCTCTATCTAACTCAATTGAAATGACACTGTCTCTCTCTCTCTCTGACTGTCTTTCATCACCACCGCAACACACTACACAAGGTCGCCACGCTTATATAGTGTGGGGCGTGTACTAAACCTCCTGAGATCATAATCGGCCAAAGCCACCCTGGCTTTGACCAATTATGGCTCTCAGTTTTTACGGTGCTGTGATTGGCCAAGCATGTGGGTCATAGTGCATGCTTGGCCAATCATCAGCCAGCAATGCACTGCGAAGCTGCAGTGAACTCGTATTTGGCACGAACGGCCCATAATGTTCGAAATTCGGCGAGCGTCCGAACAGACGATGTTCAAATCGAAAATGGGTTTGACTCGAACTCGAAGCTCATCCCTAGTCACTACTATGTAAATGATGATGTAATATGACCGTTTTGTTTTATATGTTACCATGACAAACAAGTCTAGCGACCATCTTGAATTCTTACTTTTTTTAACCTCTAGAGGCAGGGTTGTATAAGAAATTACTTCTAATGTTATTTTCATGACATTCTGACCCTGGCTTAGTAAAACACAATTAATTATCATAAAAATCATTTAGCACTCAGCACTTCGCTTGCACTTTGCAATTTCTTTTGATTAAATTGCATCACCTCTTGGACTGAGTCAAAGTTGCATCATCCATCATTGGTCTATATCAGTTAGGCCGCGTACACACGGTCGGTCCATCCGATGAGAAGGACCGTTTTCATTGGTTGAACCGATGAAGCAGACTGATGGTCTGATGTGCCTACACACCATCAGTTCAAAAACCGATCGAGTCCAACGCGGTGACGTAAAACACAACGACGTGCAGAGAAAAATGAAGTTCAATGCTCCCAAGCATGCGTCGACTTGATTCTGAGCATGCACGGGTTTGGAACCAATGCTTTTGCATACTAACCATCGGTTTTGACCTATCGGTTAGGCGTGCATCGGTTGAATTTTAAAGCAAGTTCAACATTTTTGGACCGAAGGATAACTGACCGATGGGGCCCACACACAGTCGGTTTGGACCAATGAAACTGAACTTCAGTCCGTTTTCATCAGATTTGTCCGATCATGTGTACAGGGCCTTATGTTCAGTCATTCATGTTGATGGGAGCATAACACCATCCTGCGATTTCCTCTGCGACTGCATAATCTTTATGCTGCGATTCTATTTCTGCACCCAGCACTCTACTTGCACCTTGCAATTTCTTCACCTCTTGGACTCTTGGAGTCGCAGTTTCACCATTTACACTTTGTAACAATTGGACAATCTTGCGGTTCCATCCACCATTCATATGATGTGATTTTACTTACATTATACAGTCACCTATTTGTATGTATTTGCACTTTTATTCAGTTCACTGTTTTATTCATCCATCATTGTTGTTTATCAGTTATGTCCAGTCATTCATTTTGATTGGAGCATAACACCATCCTGCGATTTCCTCTGAGACTGCATATACTGTTATCTTTACGTTGTAATTTTATTTATGCACCTGAGTCACCTTATCTGCACTGTTTGCACATTCATTCAGTACACCTTTGGATGCACCTTATCTTAGCATTTATAGCGATTTTTATCTTTCAGTCAGTCTATTTGCATATTTGCACATTCATTTGTCAATTATACTATTTTGGTTATTTATACATTTTACCATTTACACCATTCTATGCTATTGGATCGCAACACCATCTCTTGATTTTTTCCATGTCTCACTGTGGGTAGTGGTTGGCCCATACAGTAGTTGCCACACCTTTACCCTCTGCACACATTGGGCCAGATTCACGTAGGACTTATGCCGACGTATCTCGAGATACGCCGCGTAAGTCTAAATGTGCGCCGTCGTATCTTTGCGCCGTACCCACAGAACTAGATACGCCTGAAAATAGGCTTCTCCCGACCGACGTAACTTTCCTCCGCCGGCGTATCGTAGGCGCATATTTACGCTGAACGCATCTGGCGCTCCCATTGATTTCCTATGCAAATGAGGGAGATATGCCGATTTCGAAGGCATAAGCCGGCATAGGTGGAAGTGGGTGTGACCCCATGCAAATGATGGTCCGAGCGTGGAGCAGTGTTTTACGCCCGGTGTATCATGAACGGAGCATGCGCAGTGACGCGGACGTATGACCGCTCCCATGTGCGCATGCTCACAACTACGCCGGCGCAATTTCCTGGGATACGCCAGTCCACCGGCTTACACCTTGTTTCCCCCCTGAAGCAAAGTACCTTTGTTGAGCCATGGCAGCTGCTAAGGAGAGGAGGAAGAGAATTTTTTCGAAGGAGGAGAGGGCTATACTGCTATCTGCAATAGCCAAATATAATGTGTACCTCCATGGTGCCCACAGTGCCAGGACCAGCAGGGCACGTAAGAGGGAGATCCTGGAGAAGATCACCCTGGATGTCAATGCCCTTGGGCATGAGACCAGGACCCCCGACGATATCAATAAGAAGATAAATGATATGAGACGTCGGGTCCGGGATAAGCTGGCCAGTATGAGAAGGCACGCCGGGAGGAGGACCAGCTTCTGCTCTGCGGTTGACTGATGAGGAGGAGGGCATGGAGTGCTTTGACTCCAGTGAGCAGGACTTGAGGACAGGTAAGTGTGTTTTATCCTCCATTCAGTGTGTAGCATGTGAGGGGGTGCAAGGGAACATGTGACAAGTGTGTGAGTCCACCAACATGTGAATGTTTTGTGTCATCCACAGATGTGCTGGAGGGAGCTGGGCCGTCGTGTGCCGGTGTCCGACCCATGCCATCCCCGGAACATCCTGTGCCTCAGCCTGACCCCCTGGGAAGCCCTGTAATATTGGTGGAGGGGAGTGCCCACACCTCTCCTCTAGAGGTTGTTGTGGAGGAGCCAGACATGCCATATGGGTGCTCTAGCCGGTGACCTGCGCCATGTGGCAGACAGCCTGGCCTCCTCAGCCAAGACCCAGGCTGAATACACATTGGCTGTGCAGCAGTGCCTCACGCAGCAGGCTGAGCAGAGCAGCTCCATCTCTGACAGCCTTCAGGATGTGAGCGCTAACTGCGCTGCTATGGTGACCTGCATGGGAGACCAAGCCCAGACCCTGGAGGCCATGCGGCAGCACATGGTGGCAGGGGGTCCCTCACCATCTGGTGACCAGGGCTCTAATGTGCAGGCCAGCCTGGAGCAACATACCCTGGCAATTGGGGAGCTGCAGGCCACAGCAGCAGGCCTTGTGGCAGAGGTGAAGAGCCTGGGAGTGGCTATACAGGCCAACACTGCTGCCATCGAGGCAGAGGGACAGCAGACCAGGCGCCACCAGCGGCACACCACCACCCGCCAGCTGTGGATGCAGGCGCAGACGAACTCTGTCCTCACCCGCATTGCCCTTGCATTGGAGGGCATGCAGCCAGCATCTTCCCGGAGTGACAGACCAGGGGATGATCATCCTCCTGATGCCCCACCCCCCCCACCCAAAGCTCCCCCCAGACAACTGAGGAGCCGGAGCCGTGGCACCAGGCCTGGCCCACGACAGGGCAAATGAGTGCTCTTTTTTTTTGTTTGCTCAGACTATGATTTTTTTTTTTTTTGGAGAGACGTGCACAGAAGGATGTGCCGTCCTCCTATAAGGGCATGCCATGTCGGCCAATGGCATGATCCCTTTTATTTATTTTTGTAGTTACTGCACACGGTCAGTAGTGCAGGCTACAGTGTGACTGGTGTGTGAATGTGTGGGTGACATTCCTGCCAGCAAGGCGTGTCACCTTGGTTCGTCAGGGAGAGGTTATCCCCACGACTGTGTGAATGTGATATGAATGGACAGCAACACCATTGGGGCCTTGGCGTGGCGTTGCTGCTCCCAAGTCCTGCATGGTGGATTTGGGCTAAACCAATGTGTTTAACGTGCAAAGATGCGTTCCACGAGGCAACTCCTGACTGCTGTTCCTTCAGCAGATGGGGTAGCCTCGGTTAGGGGGGCACTGTCTGGTTCGGGGGTCAGATCATCACATATGTCAATCTCCAGGCCCTTTCTCATGGCGTAGTTTTGCAGCACGCAACATGCACCGATGATCTGGCACACAAAGTTTGGGGAATACAACAGGGTCCCCCCGGATTTTTCCAGGCATCGGAAACGGGACTTCAGGATGCCAAATGTGCGCTCCACCACTGCACGGGTACGTATGTGTGCAGCATTGTATCTTCTCTCTCCTCTGGTTTGGGGATTCCGGTATGGAGTCCAGGAGGATGTTAGTCGTGCATGTGCCCCTCGTGATGTCTGCATCATGGGGTCAGACAGTCATGCCTGACACCCATGTCTATCATCAAACTAGCCAGCTGTCCCTGTACACGTTCCGTTCGAATTCTGTTGGGATGTTGCTTTGACGGTATATGTAGCTGTTGTGGCTGGCCCCTGGGTGTTTGGCACAGACGTGCCATATGAGGCATTGGGCATCGGCTATCACCTGTACGTTGATGGAATGCCACTGCTTACAATTGCGGTACATGTGCTCTGTGGCACAGGGGGGGGCGTAGTGCCACATGTGTGCAATAAATGGCCCCCACGGTGCGTGGGAATCCGGCAATTCTGTAGAAATCCTGCATTGCCTTCTGCCGCAGATTCTCATGGGTGGGTTTGATGATGTGGTGGGACATGCGTGTGAGGATTGCGGGGACAACCTGGTGCACGCATCTGCTCATGGTGGATTGTGACATCCCAGACACGACTCCACTTGTACGTTGGAATGATCCACTGGCTAGGAAATGCAGTGTTGCCAGTACCTTGACCAGTGGCTGCACTGTATGTGAGCATTGTGTCTGGCTGGTGATTTCATCATGCAGGGCTGTGGCTAATTCCAGGATGGCATCAGGGCTGAATCTGATACACCTCCGATTCCCCCATGCCAAAGACGTTCATGCGTGTTCGGTATATCCTCTTCCGTGCCCTCCTCCGTGCCTGTGGACACAGTAGTGCTATAACCATGGCTGCCCCTGGCATGTTGGCATACGGATGTGTTGTCCTGCAAGTGTGGTTGCTCAGCTCGTCCACCACCCGCCAGCTGCGGATGCAGGCACAGACGAACTCTGTCCTCAACCGCATTGCCCTTGCGATGGAGGGCACGCAGCCAGCATCTTCCCGAAGTGACAGACCAGGGGATGATCATCCTCCTGATGCCCCACCCCCCCACCCGAGGCTCCCCCCAGACAACTGAGGAGCCGGAGCCATGGCACCAGGCCTGGCCCACGACAGGGCAAATGAGTGCTCTTTTTTTTGTTTGCTCAGACTATGAGCTTTTTTTTTTTTGGAGAGACATGCACAGAAGGATGTGCCGTCCTCCTATAAGGGCATGCCATGTCGGCCAATGGCATGATCCCTTTTATTAATTTTTGTAGTCACTGCACACGGTCAGTAGTGCAGGCTACAGTGTGACTGGTGTGTGAATGTGTGGGTGACATTCCTGCCAGCAAGGCGGGTCACCTTGGTTCATCAGGGAGAGGTTATCCCCACGACCGTGTGAATGTGATATGAATATACAGCAACACCATTGGGGCCTTGGCGTGGCGTTGCTGCTCCCAAGTCCTGCATGGTGGACTTGGGCTAAACCAATGTGAAGTGGATGTGGTGTGTGTGAGCTAGGGACCACAGTGGTGTGCATGCATGCATTCTCCTTGTGCCATGATGAATGTGTGTGTTTAACGTGCAAAGATGCGTTCCATGAGGCAACTCCTGACTGCTGTTCCTTCAGCAAATGGGGTAGCCTCGGTTAGGGGGGGACTGTCTGGTTCGGGGGTCAGGTCATCACATATGTCAATCTCCAGGCCCTTTCTCATGGCGTAGTTTTCCAGCACGCAACATGCACCGATGATCTGGCACACAAAGTTTGGGGAATACAACAGCGCCCCCCCGGATTTTTTCCAGCCATCGGAAACGGGACTTCAGGATGCCAAATGTGCGTTCCACCACTGCACGGGTACGTATGTGTGCAGCATTGTATCTTCTCTCTTCTCTTGTTTGGGGATTCCAGTATGGAGTCAGGAGATGGGGCCCAAGTGCATATGCAGAGTCACCTGGAAGGGAAAAGACAGGAGGATGTTAGTCGTGCATGTGCCCCTTGTGATGTCTGCATCATGGGGTCAGACAGTCATGCCTGACACCCATGTCACTCATCAAACCAGCCAGCTGTCCCTGTACACGTTCCATTCGAATTCTGTTGGGATGTTGCTTTGACGGTATATGTAGCTGTCGTGGCTGGCCCCTGGGTGTTTGGCACAGACGTGCCATATAAGGCATGGGGCATCGGCTATCACCTGTACGTTGATGGAATGCCACTGCTTACAATTGTGGTATATGTGCTCTGTGGCACGGGGCGTAGTGCCACTTGTGTGCAATCAATGGCCCCCACGGTGCGTGGGAATCCGGCAATTCTGTAGAAATCCTGCATTGCCTTCTGCCGCAGATGCTCATGGGTGGGTTTGATGATGTGGTGGGACATGCGTGTGAGGATTGCGGGGACAACCTGGTGCACGCATCTGCTCATGGATGATTGTGACATCCCAGACACTACTCCACTTGTACGTTGGAATGATCCACTGGCTAGGAAATGCAGTGTTGCCAGTACCTTGACCAGTGGCTGCACTGCATGTGAGCGTTGTGTCTGGCTGGTGATTTCATCATGCAGGGCTGTGGCTAATTCCAGGATGGCATCAGGGCTGAATCTGATACACCTCCGATTCCCCCATGCCAAAGACGTTCATGCGTGTTCGGTATATCCTCTTCCGTGCCCTCCTCCGTGCCTGTGGACACAGTAGTGCTATAACCATGGCTGCCCCTGGCATGTTGGCATACGGATGTGTTGTCCTGCAAGTGTGGTTGCTCAGCTCGTCCGTAACGGTGCTGCTGCAGCTGCTCTCCAGCTAACCTGTGCAGTTACACCTGCTTTATGAGGAATAACATTAGACTGGACGTACAACTTACGCGCACATCGCGTAGCCTGCGCCAGGCGCAAGTACGTTCGTGAATCGCTGTATCTCCCTCATTTGCATATTTGAATAGAAAATCAATGGGAGCGCCAGATGCGTCCAGCGTAAATATGCGCCCACGATACGCCGGCGTAGGCAAGTTACGTCGGTCGGATTAAGGCTATTTTCAGGCGTATCTAGTTTTGTGGGCACGGCGCACAGATACGACGGCGCATATTTGCACTTACGCGGCGTATCTCGAGATACGTCGGCGCAAGTACTTTGTGAATCCAGGCCCATTGTGTTTAAGAGTCTAGAAAGAAAGGCATGTGCGGACAAAATGCAAAGAATGAAGGATATGGTTTAGCAGAGTTGCCTCTGTACTTCTACGCATTAGTATTCCCTGATTTATTTGAGCAACTACTCAAGAAATTACTGTTGGCACCACAATAAAGGCAGAAGCTGAGTTTCTTTTTCCAAATTTTTTCTTGGGTGGAAAAGTGAGTGGCTTTTCAGAACAGAACTTGTAAAGACACAGGCCTGGATTCAGATAGAGATACGACGACGTATCTCCTGATACGCCGTCGTATCTCCTGATACGCCGTCGTATCTCTGAGTTTCCGACGGTCGGATCTATGCGGCTGATTCATAGAATCAGGTTCCGCATAGATCTCCCTAAGATCCGACAGGTGTAAGTGACTTACACCGTCGGATCTTAGGCTGCAATCTCCCGCTGGCCGCTAGGTAGCGTTTCGTTTTTTGTACACAACAAATATGCAAATGAGGAGTTCCGCCGATTCAGAAACGAACGCCCGCCTGTCGTTTTTTTTTTTTACGTCGCTTGCGTTTGGCTTTTCCGGCGTATAGTTACCCCTGCTATGTGAGGGGTATCCTATGTTAAGTATGGCCGTCGTTCCCACGCCGAGTTTTGAATTTTTACGTCGTTTGCGTAAGTCGATTCAAAATACGGCCGGGCGCAAGTTACGCTCACGCCGAAACCAATGACGTCCTAGCTGTAGTGATCTAATTTGTCCACTAAATGTAGTGATAAGGTATATATGTGCCCAGTACTCCGGTCAGATAATTAATATCTTAGATGTTAGTACGATGACTATAAATTTGTTGTTCCGCAGCAACTCACACCAGGTTCTCCAGAGAACGCATTTAATGGATCTTCCAATAACATACAAAGTCCAGAGACGATACAAGAATCCAACAGAGTATAATTCAGAATCCCATCTTCTCCTAGACCTGTGCAATGTTCATCATAGAGTGACAAGACAAGACTCCTTGAATGCCAGCTTGAGTGCTTCAAATATTGGACTCACACTGGAAGGGGGGGGGGTCAACCAAATGTTCCCATTGAATGAACATCCCACAAGTCTAATTAACATTAATAAACACTTCCTTATGTAAGGAAGTACCAGGCTACACACCTAGGTCGTCTTAGATAAGATTAACACATCAAAGAGTCCTTTTGATACGTGTCGTTTGACCACTAACCCCTTTGATGTGTAACCTTGAATGCCTGTATGTAAACCTATATATACTGTGCCTTTCATATACCACAATATTTTACAATACCTACATATCTATATTAATATTACTACATATTCCCCCACTTGGATCGGTTCTAACTACTAGAGCTGATCCATAAATCAAGCATTATGGTTTGAGGTACTGGATGCTTTACAATGGCTCATATGAAATATTAAGTTGAGACTGGTTACATCTCTCTTCACCAACCTCTAAAATATCCCCATGAAACGGTTATTAGATAATATAACTTTAGACCATGACTGGAAAAGGATTCAGTAAACCTCTGTGGCCAGTATAGCTGTTAGGCCTCATTTCAAAGATTGCTCCTTGTTTTGTAAATCACATCACGATCTTGAATATTGTGCAAAAACGAGCTGATGTCACCGTCCATTCTGACTTCATCACATCTCTCATCATCTCACTGAAAGTAAAGCTTGGTATGTTTTGGGGAGGTCCAATCCACATAAGTCCAGGATTCTCTCATCTCCAGGCTCAAAGTTTTCATTTTTAAAGATGCTTTTACACAAACACCAGCAATTCCTGAAATTCTTCCATCTTCCATCTTTGTAGTAAGAAGAACCATTAATGTATCAGCAGTCCCTTTCAAGGTCAAAAATGTTTGGATCCGGACCGGCAGTAACAATTCTGTGCTGCAAACTATTTTCTTGCACTTGACACCTTCAATCATTCAAACCTTCAATATTCTGAATTTGTTGATTACCAGCAGCAATTTGCTTTCGTAACGTGCTGTAGGCCGAACCCTTGTTGCCTTTAATAGAGCTGTTTTGTATCATTCAGTCCATAATTCCACAGAATGGTATGCCAACATATATATATATATATATATATATATATATATATATATATATATATATATATATTCCCCCATGCGATGGTTTCGATATTATCAGCTTGACATCAGTGTTTATCAGATCTTCTGTGCAGACAAATCAGCAGTGGAAATTCTTGCCAGTTTTTTTATTATGAAGAGTAGAAAGGTCTCTTTCATCCATGTGTTTCAAATCATGACTAGAGTGATTAATTTCACTCACCCCTCTTATAAATTTAGGAAAACCACCCGACCTACTATAATGTATGCCCAGCCAATTGTGCAACATCACCTCAGATGTAAATATATTGATATCAATATGCATTATGTCGTATGTACAGATGTTATAACATTATTCTAGATTTAAATGCTTCGCTTTGGTTTTAAGATTAAGTTCAAGAAATAAAACATAATAAAAAAGCAAAATATATCGGGGAAAGGGAGAAAATGAAAAAATAGGGCGTTGGGTAAGTCCATTGAAAATAAAATAATAAAAAAATGAAGAGAGAAAAAAAAAAATTTGAATGTTCAAAAAAAAAAATCCATTGCTTGATGAAAATTGAGAGAGTGTCCATGAATTCTTTATAATTTATTGTATAGTGATATTGTCCATCCAGAGTTTCTCCCCCACTAGTCAACAATTACTCCTGCTTTTCACATGCAAATGCATATCTCCAGCAACGTACCTGAAAGACAAAAAACTCTCAGGCCTAGTACACACGAGAGGATTTATCCGCGGATACGGTCCAGCGGACCGTTTCCGCGGATAAATCCTCTCGAGGATTTCAGCGGATTTGGATCCGATGGAGTGTACTCACCATAGGATCGAAATCCGTGCCGAAATCCCCTCGCAATGACGTGTCGCGCCGTCGCCGCGATGATGACGCGGCGACGAGCGCGATGCTGTCATTTAAGGAATTCCACGCATGCGTCGAATCATTACGACGCATGCGGGGGATCCCTTCGGACGGATTGATCCGGTGAGTCTGTACAGACCAGCGGATCAATCCGTTGGGATGGATTCAAGCGGATAGATTTGAAAGCATGTCTTCAAATTTATATCTGCTTGAAATCCATCCCAGGGGATAAAAATCCACGGAAACAGATCCGCTGGATTGTACACACCATAGAATCTATCCGCTGAAACCGATCCGCTGAGATTTTTCAGCGGATGGATTCTATGGTGTGTACGGGGCCTTAGACAAAATCTCATTAGCAAGGACCTTAAGCAAAGAACTATTTACATGTTTACACTTTAAAGCTAATTCACCCCCACTGCTATAGAAGTGTCATTTTCATTCAAAAACAGATCTGTACCATTCAACTGTTCTAATAATGTGTAATATTCTATTTTCATCTTATCATACTCAATCTTCAGGTGGTCATATTTCTGTTTTAACTGAGGAAATGGTATCCAGGTCCTTTTCTTATTATTATTTTGGTCAGCTCTGTTTATCATGTTAATATCACCAATGTTTGACCCAGAGTTTCCCCTTTTGATGTGATCATTAGATACTATCTTCTGATCTTTCTGTTCAGTGTTTGTCCTAAACAATGTGGCTACATCAATTCTGACAGCTTGCTCATTTGACTTTCTGCATGAATGATCTGCTCTCAATAATACGTCTTTTAAATCATGAGGATTCGGGATAACTAATAAAATATTTTGTTTGATATCTTCATGCAAAGCATCTAGAAACATACTGATATGTATCGAGCCTCCACGTTCAAATGCAAGATTATTACCAACCAAAAATTCCATAACCGTATATATCCTGTGCGACAATTCATAGGGAGATTCACCTTGCATCTGCTCAATCTTCCCATGAATCGTAACATCAGAACGCACTCCGTACAGAACACATAATAATTCCATTAATATGTCCCTTGTCCTCAGAGGCTGAAGACAGATCTGTTTGATTCTCAGCCAAAGACCATTCCCTATCCACTTAAGCCCCGGACCATATTGCTGCCTAAAGACCCAAGGGGTTTTTACAGTTCGGGACTGCGTCGCTTTAACAGACAATTGCGCGGTCGTGCGACGTGGCTCCCAAACAAAATTGGCGTCCTTTTTTCCCCACAAATAGAGCTTTATTTTGGTGGTATTTGATCACCTCTGCGGTTTTTATTTTTTGCGCTATAAACAAAAATAGAGCGACAATTTTGAAAAAAATTCAATATTTTTTACTTTTTGCTGTAATAAATATCCCCCAAAAACATATATACATTTTTTTTTCCTCAGTTTAGGCCGATACGTATTCTTCTACCTATTTTTGGTAAAAAAATCGCAATAATCGTTTATCGGTTGGTTCGCGCAAAATTTATAGCGTTTACAAAATAGGGGATAGTTTTTTTGCATTTTTATTTTTTTTATTTTTCTTACTACTAATGGCGGCGATCAGCGATTTTTTTCGTGACTGCGACATTATGGCGGACACTTCGGACAATTTTGACACATTTTTGGGACCATTGTCATTTTCACAGCAAAAAATGCATTTAAATTGCATTCTTTATTGTGAAAATGACAGTTGCAGTTTGGGAGTTAAACACAGGGGGCGCTGTAACATTTAGGGATCACTGTGTGTGTGTTTACTAGTGTAGGGGGGTGTGGCTGTAGGAATGACATCATCGATCGGGTCTTCCCTATAAAGGGAATCACCCGATCGATGCGCCGCCACAGTGAAGCATGGGGAAGCCGTGTTTACACACGGCTCTCCCCGTTCTTCAGCTCCGGGGAGCGATCGCAACGGAGCGGCTATAAACAAATAGCCGCGCCGTCGTCCCGGATCGCTCCCCGAGCGGACCCGACCTCCGCATGTACCGGGGGGGTCCCGATCGGACCCCCCACCCACGTCTAGCAGAGGACGTACAGGTACGTACATGTGCCTGTCCGTGCCATTCTGCTGACGTAAATGTACATGAGGAGGTCGGGAAGTGGCTATAGAATGTTGCAAAACTCTATGTCAGATGGGTTGATATTGTACATATCTCTGACATTTTGCAAGTCACAAAACCATTTTAAAAATCTGTTTAAATCGTGGCAGGGAACCATTCCTATTTCTTTAAGAATTGCATCTAGTTCTTTTGGTTTCAAATGCTTCATTACAAGCTGAACTTCACTTGTATTATTATTATTATTGTTATAAACCGTGGTGGTCACAGTGGGTGCGGCTGGCAATGAATTATCAGATTTAATATGAGGTTCTGTTTCATTTGATAGAAAGTTTGTATTTTGCTGCAGATTGCTTAATCCAAGATTTGATGCACATCTGCATTCCTGAGATCTCTTCTCCAATTCCATAATTCTTAAAGCGGATGTGCCACGGGAAAATAATATTAAAAGCCAGCAGCTACAAATACTGCAGCTGCTGACTTTTAATATTAGGACACTTACCTGTCCTGGAGTCCAGCGCTGATCGCAGCAGAGCACGAGCGATCGCTCGTCTCTGCTGCTCCCCCCGCCATCCATGCTCAGGGAACCAGGAAGTGAAGCGCTGCGGCTTCACTGCCCGGTTCCCTACGGCGCTTGCGCGAGTCGCGCCGCGCCAGCCGATTGACTCCCGCTGTGTGCTGGGAGCCGAGTGTTCCCAGCACACAACGGGCGACAGACGGGATGTGACGGAATGCCCGTCTTTTGCCCGTAGCGTCTGGCCGGAAGTGGGTGCAAATACCTGTCTTTAGACAGGTGTCTGCACCCCCCTCCCCCCTGAAAGGTGTCAAATGTGACACCGGAGGGGGGGAGGGTTCCGATCAGCGGGACTCCACTTTAGGGTGGAGAACTGCTTTAATTTTAATCTCTCATTTTCCTCTGATAATTCATCACAACGTTTAGATTTCTCAAGCAAAGCTCCACCAATAGTAACTGCATGCAATTTTAAATTTACTGTCTCAGTTTCTGATTGGTTTTGTAACCTCTTACAAACCTTAAGGCTATTATCAACTGCACTCTGTAACTGCGCAATTTCCTCAACTTTATCATTTAAAGAACTTTCCCTTTTTTAAACAGCAAGATAACAAGCCCTGCACAATACAACCTTTTCTTTTACTTTCTGAAATTTTGCTATCAAAAACACTTTCCTCTAAAAATTCCTTCATCATAGTCCACGTCTGCTTACATTTTTCTGGCATTTCATAAGGACCGCCATGACGCTTAATACATTTTAATACCCATCTATTAACTTTATCAGAACTGACACTAGCTTTACACTGAGTAAGCATTTCGACTAAAGTACTAATAATTTAAAATAAAGGAAATATGTTACTCACCGCATTTGAAGCTTCACCTTGCCAGTTCTGGTCTTCTAGTACACAGCTGTCGTTTATTTCTTCAAGTTTCCAGTCTCCAAAGAATAATTCTGGGGTTCCAAACTTGTATAGTCTTGTATATCAGACTCTCTTATGTCACAACCAGACATTAGAGGTCACAGCACAGCTCTTGGGTCTCCATCAGACTTCTGTCCAACTCACAGGATTTTTCGTCATCACCGACTTCTGTTACTAAGTCCTGAAAATGCGCTTCTGGTCACTTGAACGGCACCAATGTAGTGATCTAATTTGTCCACTAAATGTAGTGATAAGGTATATGTGTGCCCAGTACTCCGGTCAGATAATTAATATCTTAGATGTTAGTACGATGACTATAAATTTGTTGTTCCGCAGCAACTCACACCAGGTTCTCCAGAGAACGCATTTAATGGATCTTCCAATAACATACAAAGTCCACAGACGATACAAGAATCCAACAGAGTATAATTCAGAATCCCATCTTCTCCTAGACCTGTGCAATGTTCACCATAGAGTGACAAGACAAGACTCCTTGAATGCCAGCTTGAGTGCTTCAAATATTGGACTCACACTGGAAGGGGGGTCAACCAAATGTTCCCATTGAATGAACATCCCACAAGTCTAATTAACATTAATAAACACTTCCTTATGTAAGGAAGTACCAGGCTACACACCTAGGTCGTCTTAGATAAGATTAACACATCAAAGAGTCCTTTTGATACGTGTCGTTTGACCACTAACCCCTTTGATGTGTAACCTTGAATGCCTGTATGTAAACCTATATATACTGTGCCTTTCATATACCACAATATTTTACAATACCTACATATCTATATTAATATTACTACACTAGCGACGTCATTTGGAGCAATGCACGCTGGGAAAATCGCAGACGGCGCATGCGCTGTTGGATCGGTGCGGGGACGCGCCTAATTTAAATTGTAGACGCCCCCTAGCCGCATAATTTGAATTCCACCGGGGGATTTACGATACGTCGCCGCAAGTTTTGAGGTAAGTGCTTTCTAAATACAGCGCTAGCCTCAAAAACTTGCGCCGGCGGATCGTAAATCAGATAGATTACGAGGATCTAAAGATCCGCTAATCTGTCTGAATCTACCCCACAGACTGGATTACCAAAAAGCTTCCTCCAGCTCCAGGTGTGGAATGGTTAACCTGGATAGTATCAGAGAACCCACTCTAAACTTGCTACAATGATTAGCTTCTGCCACCTAGGGATGGTCAGAGTTATCTTTGAGGAGACCTAAAGCATTAAAGAACACTACTATGGAGACCACCACAGGGTCAGAGGATGGTAAACTGAAGGCCCAGGACATTGGATTCCCTTTAAAGCGGGGGTTCACCCTAAAAAAAAAAAATTGGTCTACCATGCCATCCAGCATACTAGCGTCAGCTACAGTATGCCTTTATTTTTATTTTTTCCGCTGTACTCACAGTTTAATCCATTAGTTACGTTTCAGACTCCCGCGGGGAGTAGGCGTTCCTATGAAGAGGGAAACATGATTGACGGCCGGCTATGGCGCGTCACGCTTCCCGAAAATAGCCGGAGTAGGACTCGGCTCTTCAGTTTAAACGATTAAACTGTGAGTACAGCGGAAAAAAATAAAATAAAGGCATACTGTAGCTGACGCTAGTATGCTGGATGGCATGGTAGACAATTTTTTTTTTTTTTAGGGTGAACCTCCGCTTTAAGTACAGTACCTTGCAAATGTTTTCACCCCCCCTTGACATTTTTCGTGTTTTGTTGCCTCACAACCTGGAATTTACATGGATTGTTTGGAGGATTTGCATCATTTAATTTACAGAACATGCCCACCACTTTGAAGACGTAATTTCTTATTTATTGTGAAGAAAACAACAATTAGGAAAAAATAACAGAAAAAGTCAATACTTTGTAGAGCCACCTTTTGCGGCTATCACATTTGGATAAGTCTCTATGAGCTTGCCACATCTTACCACTGGGATTTTTACCCATTCCTCCTTGCAAAACTGCTCTTGCTCCTTCAAGTTTGATGGTTTGCGCTTGTGAACAGCAATCTTTAAGTCTGACCACAGATTTTCTATTGGATTGAGGTCTGAGCTTTGACTAGCCATTCCAACACATTTACATGTTTTCCCTTAACCACTTAAGGACCTTGCCTGTTTTTCAGATTTGGTGTTTACACGATTAAAACATTTTTTTTTGCTAGAAAATTACTTAAAATCCCCAAACATTATATATATATATATATATATATATATATATATATATATATATATATATATATATATATATATATATATATTTTGTAACACCCTAGAGAATAAAATGGCGGTCATTGCAATACTTTTTGTCACACTGTATTTGTGCAGCAGTCTTACAAGCACACTTTTTTTGGGAAATAAATCACTTTTTTTAATTAAAAAATAAGACAACAGTAAAGTTAGCCCAATTTTTTTTATATTGTGAACGATAATGTTATGTCAAGTAAAATGATACCCAACATGTCACGCTTCAAAATTGCGCTTGTGGAATGGCGTTTTACCCTTAAAAATCTCCCTAGGCGACGTTTAAAAAATTCTATAGGTTGCATCTTTTGAGTTACAGAGGAGGTCTAGGGCTAGAATTATTGCTCTTGCTCTAAAGATCGCGGTGATATCTCAATTGTGTGGTTTGAACACTGTTTTCATATACGGGCGCTACTCGCGTATGCATTCGCTTCTGCGCGCGAGCTCATCGGGACGGGGCTCTTTAAAGAAAATATATATTTTGTTTTCTTATTTATTTTTATTAATCTTAATAATTTTCACACACAAAAAAAAAAAAATGGGTCACTTTTATTCCCATTGCAAGGAATGTAAACATCCCTTGTAATAGAAAAAAGCATGACAGGTCCTCTTAAATATGAGATCTGGGGTCAAAAAGACCTCAGATCTCATATTTAGACTAAAATGCAAAAAAACAAAACAAGAAAATGTCCGTTTAAGAAGCATGGGCGGAAGTGACGTTTTGACGTCGCTTCCGCCCTGCTATGCTATGGAGACGGGTGGGGGCCATCTTGCCCTCACTCGTATCCCAGCCGAGCAGGAGGAAGGACCCGATCGTCTCCGCCGATAACGGTGATCTTGCGGCGAATCCGCCGCGGAGACCACTGTTATCGTTTAGAGAACCGCTCACTGAAAAGATGGATATCTCGGTTGTGGCAGCGGCAGAGATATCCATCTTTAAAAAAATTACGTATATATACAGTGAGCGGTCCTTAAGTGGTTAAACCACTAAAAGTGTTGCTTTAGCAGTGTGTTTGGGGTCATTGTACGGCTGGAAGGTGAACCTCTGTTCTAGCCTCAAATCACACACAGAGTGGTACAGGTTTTGCTCAAGAATATCTCTGTATTTAGCACCATCCATCTTTCTCTCAACTCTGACCAGTTTCCCAGTCCTGACTGCTGAAAAACAGCCACCACCATGTTTTACTGTGGGGCTGGTGTTCTTTGGGTGATGTGATGTGTTTTCTTTGATGGCCAAAAAGTTAAATTTCAGACCAGAGCACCTTCCTTCATACATTTTGGGAGTCTCCCACATGTCTTTTCGCAAACTCAGAACATGCCATTTTGTTTTTTGCTGAAAGTAATGGCTTTCTTCTGGCCACTCTGTCATAAAGCCCAACTCTATGGAGCATACGGCTTATTGTCGTCCTATGTACAGATACTCCAGTCTCTGCTGTGGAACTCTGCAGCTCCTCCAGGGTTACCTTAGGTCTCTGTGCTGCAGATTTGCTGTTGTGCCATGTTCTTTCCATTTGGTTATGATAGATTTGATAGTGCTCCTAGGGATTATCAAAGATTGACTTGTACTTCTCAACAACATTGTCCCTTACTTGTTTGGAGAGTTCCTTGGTTTTCATGGCAGTGTTTGGTTAGTGGTGGTGCCTCCAGTGCCGGCCCAAGACATTGTGTTGCCTGGTACAAAGAATGAAATGCTGCCCCCCCCCTGAAAAAAAATCACACCCACCAAAATGCCCCCACATTCATTATTTTATATCATGATAACTAAAGTGGACCTGTCATGGCTCTATACATGTATATAGAAGTATAAAGAGGACCTGTTTTGGTTGTTTACATGTATAGGAGTAAACAAGGACCTGTCATGGCTCTATTCATGTATAGGAGTATAAAGAGGACCTGTCATGGCTCTATCCGTGTATATAGAAGTATAAAGAGGACCTGTCATGGCTCTATACGTGTATATAGAAGTATAAAGGGGACCTGTCATGGCTCTATACATGTATATAGGAGTATAAAAGGACCAGTGCGTGGCCGGCAGCCGCAATGTCAGCCAGCCACCCAAGATCGCTCCAAAGGAGAGCCAGAACGGGGATCTGTCAATGTAAACAGTAGACAGTAGACAGTAGACAATGTAGACAGATCCCCATTCTGACAGGGGAGGAGAGACAGATCTACTGTTCCTAGTGATTAGGAACAGAGATCTCTCTCCTCCTCCAGTCAGTCCCCCCCTAGTTAGAAACACCTCCCAGGGAACACATTTAACCCCTTCCCTGACAGTGACATTTACACAGTAATCAGTGCATTTTTATAGCACAGATCGCTGTATAGATGTCAATGGTCCCAAAAATGTGTGAAAAGTGTCCGATCTGTCCACCACAATTTCGCAGTCTTGCTAAAAATCACCACCATTACTAGTAAAAAAAAAAAATAATAAAAATGCTTGAAGTGCATTATTTCTATTATTACATTGTTATATAAAATAAAATAGTTCAACTCATCATAAAGCAGACTCAGTGGGAGCCCCGAGTGTGTCACTTGCCAACGTCACCTGCCTTCAGATGCGGATTGTCACTTGCCGCGTCACCTGTCACCAGATGCGGATTGTCACCTGCCACACATTGCGGATTGTTACTTGCTACGATGTCACACATCGCGGATTGTCACTTGCTACGAAGTCACACATTGCGGATTGTCACTTGCTACAATGTCACACATTGCGGATTGTCACTTGCCACAACGTCACACATTGCGGATTGTCACTTGCCACACGTTGCAGATTGTCACTTGCCACAATGTCACCTGCCACACGTAGCGGATTGCCACTTATCACGACGCCACCTGTCACACGTAGCGGATTGTCACTTGCCACAACGCCACCTGTCACACATTGCCGATTGTCGCTTGCCACAACGTCACCTGCCACACGTTGCAGATTGTCACTTGACACGTCACCTGCCACATTTAGCGGATTGTCACTTGCCACACGTTGCAGATTTTCACTTGCCACGTCACCTGCCACACATAGCGGATTGTCACTTGCCGCAATGTCACTTGCCACTCGTTGCAGATTGTTACTTGCCACGTCACCTGCCACACATAGTGGATTGTCACTTGCCACAACGCCACCTGCCACACATTGCAGAGTGTCACTTGCCACGTCACCTGCCACACATAGCAGATTGTCACTTGCCACAAAGCCACCTGCCACACGTTGCAGATTGTCACTTGCCACACATAGCGGATTGTCACTTGCCACAACGCCACCTGCCACACATTGCGGATTGTCACTTGCCATGACGTCACATGCCACACGTAGCGGATTGCCACTTGCTGTATCACAGAGACAGAGTAAAGGCAGGCAGCAGAGAGATCCTTTAATCTCTCTGCTGACTGCACAGTGTGGGCGGAACTGCAGTGATGCAGGGCGGGCAGTGAGAGATTATGTCATCTCTCTGCACCCCCCAACCCGCTGATTGGCCAGAAAGTCCATTTACATGCCAACTGTCCCGCCCGCTGAATGTTCCCCTGTTCTAAATTTTCGGAAGTCCGAAAATTCGGAAATAAAAAATTTGTGAAAACGAAAATTCGAATTTTTCAATTTCGTATTTCCGAATTTTTCAATTTCCGAATTTTTCGAATTTTCGAATTTTTTTATTTTGAATTTCCGAATTTTCGTTAAAAAACTAATTAGAAACTAAACAAATTGCACATGTCTAGTTTGGATGCATTCAAAGTTTTCTATTTAAATCCTTTCAGATCCTCACACAACCCAGCTATGACTAAGCATCTATTCATGATGTGAAACATGTTAGCTTTTTGTCCCCTATGTCCACTTTTTACCATTGATTGCAGTGTTGCATGATTTTTTGGATGTTATACAGCTTTGGATTTTATCCTTTGTTTATTTTGTTTCAATAAATCGCCTATCAGAGTGCGGCAGTCCAGGAACATTTCTTTTTTTTCCACGGATCAGCGCAGAGTCTGCACCTGTCAGTACTACAGGGCGGGAGCACAGCATAGGTCGCAGGGCTTGGAGCGGTACTCTTTTCCATGGTACAATAGTACCATCGGGTCCCATGGTAGAGCCGGACCAGGGTGCCTCTTGCTTGCAGCCTCTAGGGGCCTTTCAAAAAGGTGTGTATATGTAATGACAGATCATGTGGCACTTAGATTGCACACAGGTGGACATCATTTCACAAATTCTGTGACTTCTGAAGGTAATTGGTTGCACCAGAACTTTTTATGGGCTTCAAAACAAAGAGGGTGAATACATACTCACATGCCAATTATCAGTTTTTTATTTCTGAAAAATAGTTTTATGTATATATCTTTCTAATTTTACTTCACCAACTTAGACTATTGTGTTCTGATCCATCACATATAATTCAGATAAAAAAAACATTGAACTAAAGGCTGTAATGTAACAAAATATGTAAAAAGCCGGGGGGGGGGGGGGTTAATACTTTTACAAGGCACTATAATGGGATTATTATCTTAAAGTGGAGTACCAACTATTTAAAAATCAGCAGCTACAAAAAGTGAAGCTGCTGACTTTTAATAATCGGACACTCATCTGTCCCACGGTCCAGCGATGCGACAAACGAAGCCCCGCTCCTCTCCCCCTCCTCTCTGTGGCGCCGACATTGCAACTGTGGGCACTCGGCTGTGGCTTCACAGCTGGGCACGCACTGCGCATGCGCTGCACACTGTGAATGGCACTCATCTGGGACCTGTGACATGTCCCAGAAGATTGCAGGGAGGGAGCGGGAGAGGTGAACTTCCGGCGCTGAAGAGCCTCGGGAGGAAGTGGGAGCTGGGTGCCTCTAAAAAAAGGGTATCCGTCCCGTCCCCCCCATCATAAAATGACATGCTAAATGTGGAAAGTTTTTGAATTCAGAAAAGTCCCAGGGATTACTGCTGAAATGATCTGGTAAGGGGATTTTAGGTTTAATGGTCAAAGCACAGCAAGAGCAGGATGTGATTGGGAAGTTTAAACCAGGGTGCTTGATACATGCAAGTCAACTCAAAGTGTTCATAATTTTGTCATGATGAATAATCCATCCTCATAAAGCTGTTGCCTGGCAATGAGGATACCCTTCACTGTTGTCCAGTGAGAGCGGAGGGGGCAATGTCAGAACAGGCCCTGCTGCTCATCAACCGACACCTATGTTGGTGGTGAGAGAGAGGCTGAGCAGTGATAGCTAGAACATTTATTCTGAACCTGAACCATTCTTGGCCAGTCATATGATAACCAGTCATGTAAATACATATATCTGTATTTTCCTCTATTTCACAGTTCCATGGGGAAATAAAGGTACTAACACGAATGATGGTTGATCCTAATGCCAAAGTTCAAAAACCTGGACATAAGGATCTAACATATACAAGAGGAGAAATATTGGATGTGATTCAGCTTACCGATGCTAATAAAATACTTTGCCGAAGCTGTGAAGGAAAATGTAAGTTAACATCGTTTATACTGAGCACATCTGAAGATTGTAAGAATGTGTACATTTATTTGAAAAATGTTTTACTAAGCCAATATATTGTTTCTTATAGTTGGATACGTACCAAGAAAAGCTCTTCTAAATTTGTACGTATTTTTGTGTTCTTTAACTGAAACATGCTAATAATAAAAATATGTATTTTATAAATGCTTATACTACATGTTAAAAATTTTTGATTGTAAAGAATCCTGAACAATGTGAATTTATATTATGCCACAAACATGGGACAAATACATTATAATAGGGCACCACCATAATACAGATTAACCGATACAATGGATATAAAAAGTCTACACACCCCTGTTAAAATGTCAGGTTTCTGTGATGTAAAAAAATGAGACAAAGATAAATCATTTCAGAACTTTTTCCACCTTTAATGTGACCTATAAACTGTACAACAATTGAAAAACAAACTGAAATCTTTTGTGGGGCGGGAGTAAAAATAAAAAAATAAAATAAAATGGTTGCATAAGTGTGCACACCCTCTTATAACTGGGGATGTAGCTGTGTTCAGAATTAAGCAATCACATTCATACTCATGTTAAATAGGAGTCAGTACACAACTGCCATCATTTAAAGTGCCTCTGATTAACCCCAAATAAAGTTCAGCTGTTCTAGTAGGTCTTTCCTAACATATTCTTAGTTGCATCCTACAGCAAAAGCCATCGGCTGCAGAGAGCTTCCAAAGCATCAGAGGGATCTAATTGTTAAAAGGTATTAGTCAGGAGATGGGTACAAAAGAATTTAGATATACTATGGAACACAGTGAAGACAGTTATCATCAAGTGGCGAAAATATAGCACAACAGTGACATTATCAAGAACTGGACGTCCCTCCAAAATTGGTGAAAAGACAAGAAAACCGGTCAGGGAGGCTGCCAAGGGGCCTACAGCAATATTAAAGCAGCTTCAGGAATATCTGGCAAGTACTGGCTGTGTGGTACATGTGACAACAATCTCTTCTATTGTTCGGTTCTATTCTATTCATCATATGTCTGGGCTATGGTGTAGAGTGGCAAGACGAAAGCATTTTCTTACAAAGAAAAGCAAAAGATGCACATCACCAAAATAAAACCATACCCACAGTGAAGCATGGTGGTGGCAGCATCATGCTTTGGGCTGTTTTTCTTTAGCTGTAACAGGGGCCTTAGTCAAGGTAGATGGAATTATGTACAGTTCAAAATAGTAGTCAATAATGGCATAAAACCTTCGGGCTTTTGCTAGAAAGCTGAACATGAAGAGGAACTTCATCTTTCAGCATGACACAGACCCAAAGCATACATCTAAATCAACAAAGGAATGGCTTCACCAGAAAAAAGATTCAAGTTTTGGAATGGCCCAGCCATGTGCCATGCTTGTACAGTTTATAGGTCACATTAAAGGTGGAAAAAGTTCTGAAATTATTTTGTCTTTGTCTCATTTTTTTTACATCACAGAAACCTGACATTTTAACAGGGGTGTGTAGACTTTTTATTTCCACTATTTTTGAAAATACTAAAATTCCAATGATCAATGCTATTTTTAAATGTTTTCCTATGTTTGAAATATAACATATTTTGCTTTTTATTTATCAGAGAGAAAAATCTCTACAGTAATGTAAGCTTCGGTAAGTTTTCTATGAACAAGGTAACTTCATAATGTGTGAAATGCAATGGCAACTATTCTGTTTAGTGAGTCCCAAAACTCTAAACCAAAAAACTACCTTTTTCTTTATAAATTATTAATCGGTAGCAATATCTTGACAATACATTCAGTGTATTACCCCTGTGATTTTGTCTGTGTCACGGTCTGGAGTCAAATAACAGAGGCCAGTAGCTTTAGCTGCAGAGCAGGTATTCACACAGGTCACCCTGGCTGATGAAACAGGTTCACCTGAGGTGCGGGGGTCTAAGCACTAACCCGTATTCACCAGAGCTCCTGATGATGGAGATGGGCTTTGCTGCATGTTAGTGCCAGGTCGTGGTCCTCAAGATAGCCCCACCAGGAGGTGAGCAAGCCGGGGTCCGGTAGCAGATATAACAGGTAGGGATCAAGCAGAAGCATAGTCGGGGAACGAGCCAAAAGTCGGTAACAAATAGTTGCAGGTTGGGATTCAGCAGAAGCGTAGTCAGGGAATGAGCCAAATGTCGTAGGGAATGGTAGCAAAGATACGGTCGGCAGCGAGAGAGATAGGAGCAAGATATTGGCTGGTGAAGGCACAATATTCTGGCAACCAGGAAGTACAGAGACATGGCTTAAATCAGGAAGTTCATGGGAGGAGCAAAGGGTTCAAGGTTCAGGGAAAACAAGATTCAAGAAAAGTTCATTCAAGGAATTGTCTAAGGAACTATTCAAGGAACTGTCCAAGGAGCTGTCCAGCAATCCAGGTGGCTCAGCAAGCAGAGTCACCGCCAGACACACCAGAGGTCCCAAGTTCTAACAGTCTGTTTGTATACTGTTTTATATAAAATGGTTAGCTAGAACTGAAAAAGCAAGAGTGGTAAACCAGATACCCAAATATAATATAGTGATATAATAAGCTATAGTTCCTGCATCTTTGAACTGGTCTGTCAGAGGGCTAGAGATTATTCCAGTACATACATGTAGAAGAGATGGATTTCTCAGAAGGACACATAAGCCATAGGTTAGAGCAAGAAAGCAGGGCCACAAGAGGTGCAAAGCAAGGTTTATAGATATTGGGATGGACTTTTTGTTTTAGCTGTTGTTTTCCTTGCACCCATCCAACCAGTATACCACTTATAAAAGCCACCAACCCATGATGCATATAGTTTATTAGATGTGTTGTGAGTGGGAAGGTTTACTTTAATCCATTGTCTTTCATGGTGATCTGTACTTCCCTACTGGTGCTTAAAAATGTTTCTAGTAGGTCCAGTGGTTGTTAAAGAGAAAATTCTCACCTCCTCTTAAAAAACAACCAATGCAAAGTAAGAGTATTTAGGAAAGCAAGTACACTTACCCATATCAAGCTTCTCTATTTATCATATATTGGCACATTCCCACTCGATCGGTTTTACCTGTGTCCCTGCTAATGTGCCACTATTTGAAAAATAACATAGTAAGTCAGACTTTTTTTTCCCTCCTCTGCAGGCCTAACAATGACATTTGCACCTCATGTCAAGTGTTTTGTCATAGTAAGCATGCATGAGATGTCATGGTCAAAATATAGTGGGGGAGGTTCTTCAACAGATCAATGTAAAGTCATACAGTGCAAGTCTGATGTCATGTGCTCCCTTTTACACATGTGCAGTAGAATATACTCCTCTTAAAAAAGGGCTTTTATGCCACAAGATCTCAGTTTATAAATTAGATCTCCCTGGAAGGTACTGGTGATGTAGATTTTCCATGGGGCATCTGTAAGTCCCTGACTATGTCACCAGTGCCTCAAAAGAACCAGGAAGTGGGAATACATAAACGTAAGTAAAGCAAAAATCGAATTTTTAAAGAAATTATAGATTTCACATCAAAATGCAGAGCTGCATGCTGATGTAAAACTAAAGTATAAAAGTCCACTGTAATCAGAGGGTTAAAACCCACAGTACAGTTCCAGCTAACTTCAAAGGATATACTTGATCATTGCCTTGATGTGACACAGGGTCATGCCAGTCCTGGCAGTCCATTTCAATAGGATTCCGGTTTAGCATTCAAACGTCTTTAAAGTTTGCAGAACCTCTACCATACTGAACTTAGGCAATTTACCATGAATTCTGACTGTGTTTCTTCCAAATGTTGCTGTTACTTTGATGTCCTCTATTAAAAATGTTACTAAACCCATAACGGGGAAATCAGTCTTTAAATGCAGTAAAGCATGCTTGTTATACTCACTGTAAAATCTAAGGGGTTAATCCTCCACATTTTGTAAAACTGGCTATTTGATCCCATCTTCTCTGATCCTCCTCTTCCTCTACAATCCATCTCCTGACAGTACAGAGCCTTGGGGGCACTCTGCACATGCTCAGTTTGGTGTGTATTGCTAGAGAGTTTTTTTTTCTTGAGAGGGTGCATGTGATCAGCACAGGGTCAATCAGCACTGTCCAGACACAGGGTTAGGAATCCAGCCTCAGAGGACTGTCAGAGGAGATTGAAAACGAATTTCACCATAAACTGACCGTGACCAGGTGTTCCACGGAAGATTTTTGACAGATCAGTGAAAATAATTTTCAGAAGAGTTGTTCAAGAGCCAAGGACCACTTGCTCAGAATGACCTGGAATTAGCAGGTACAATTGTTTCAAATAAAACAGTAAGTAATGTACTCAACCACCATGGCCTGTATGCACGCTCAGCACACAAGGCTACATTGCTGAAAAAAAAGCATGTTGAAACTCGTTTAGGCTGGATTCACATTTATGCATTTTTAGTGCTTTTTGGATTTTGCAAAAATCCAAAAGCCATAGGAAACCATGTTAAATGGACTGTAGTGCAAATCTGCAAAATGCAAAAAGCACTAAAAATGCATAGGTGTGAATCCAGCCTTAAAGCTTGCTGCACAACATTTAGACAAGCCTGTGAAATACTGGGAGAATATATATATATATATATATATATATATATATATATATATATATATATATATATATATATATATATATATATATATATATATATATATATACGGTATATATAATTTTTCCAATGCTCTGCATAAAGTCCATTTCAACAGATTTGTCAAAAAACCTTAAGGCCTCATACAGACGAGAGGAAATCCTCTGGCGGATTTGGATCTGATGGCTGTACACACCATCAGATCGAAATCCCCGCGGAATACATCCGCGGTGACGTCGCCGCGACGATGACGCGGCGACGTGCGCGACCCTGGAAGGTAAATACTTCCACGCATGCGTCGAATCATTACGACGCATGCGAGGGATGGGAGCGGACGGACTGATCCGGTGAGGCTGTACAGACGACCGGATCAGTCCGCTGGACTGGATTCCAGCGCATAGATTTCTTAGCATGCTAAGAAATTTTTATCCGCTGGGAATCCGTCGGCTGGATTTTTATCCGCTGGGAAATGTCCGCTCGGACGTACACACGACCGGATCTATCTGCTGGAACTGATCCGCGGATCAATCCCAGCGGATAGATCCGGTCGTGTGTACGGGGCCTAAGGCTGCATTCAAACCTGAGCGTTTTGTCGCCTGAAGCATGAAGCTCCAAAACGCTAGAGGGGAAAAAATACATTATTCTCAATGGAGATGGTTTACATCTCCACTCCAAAACGCCTGACGCCGAACGCCTGAAGCTCAAACAAGTTCTGGACCCTTTTTTGACGCTCGAATTGAGCGTATTTGGGCGTTTTTCTGTTTTTAACATTGGTGACCCTAGACCTGTCCAAAATCGCGGTAAAAAACGCTGCGACATATCGCGGCAAATCACGGTAAAAAAACGCCACAAATATCGCGGCAAAACGCCGTAAAAAACACTGCAAAATCGCTGCAAAACGCTACGCTCAGGTGTGAATGCAGACTTATGCAAATTGGATGCGGAGCGCACTGCAGAAGGCTCCTGTGCGTGTTTGTTTTAGTTTCAGGTCCGAATTTAGGCAGACCAGACCCCCTGCTGTGAGCCACTCCGGAAGTAGTGTGAACCCAGCCTGACTTTCCTTTCAAAATCATAATTTTCTATGCGACACTATAATACAAAATACTCCCACAAATGCGGGCCATTGATTCCAACCAAGATATGTTAATTTGCACACACAAAAAGGTATTTTTAAGACCATGTTGCAAAAATAAATACACCGCAATGAAAGTCTTAGGAGCAAAGCTAAATTTTAGACAACAAAATGCTAATTAATAAGAATCCAGCTAGAGGTGAGTCTAATTATTAATTAAATAGGTGTCCAGCAGACAGTTGATTATAAAAGGGCATTATTTAAAAAAGAAAACCCCTTTCCATTTCATGCTGTCAGCAATGACACCACATGGAAGAGAAATGTCCAGCGGTCAGCATATGAGGAGCGTTCTATCTCAGCTCCTGACTATACATCCTTCACTAACCATCTGGATAGGGGGATGCCTTTGTCCACATCCTGGGATAGTTAAAATCGGTAAAGACATGCCGCAGATGCACGAGGAGAAGCCAGCCCAAGCTGCACAGGGGAGGCAAGATGGCGGCCGCAGCATGCTTTCTGATGCAGCTCTCAGCAACCCCTTGCAGAGTCCTGGCAGGAGGGGGGAGAGCACTGGACTTGTCAGAGCCATTAGAGGAAGGGGTGGATGCATCCTCATCTCAGGTAACAGAACCCATGCTGTCTCAAATAATGGATGCTATAAAAACTTGCCAGTCTTCCCTTACTAATCACATAGAGACCCTGGAGGATGTTCATATGTTGTGGCACCACATAAATAATACTGAGCAGTGCATCAGCTCTGTTGAGGATAATTTGTTCCCTATTCCTGCCACTATCATAGATATTCAAGAGGAACAAAAATTCCAGGCAGACAAGTTAGGAGACCTAGAAGACCGGCTTCGGCAGACTAATTTAAGTTTCCTGGGGTTCCCAGAAGGCTCCGAAGGCAGGCGACCTGAGGTAAACATCCCTGGGAGCAGGCACCTTCTCTCCACTGTTCACCCTTGAGTGGGCCCATAGGGTCCCCTTTCAAACTCTCCTTTCAAGGGACCAACCAAGACCTCTCCTTGCATACATTCTTAATTTCCCTGATCGTAATGCAGCCCTATGGAAAGCTTGAGATCTAGCGGATCTTACCTACAATACAATACAATGTGATCACCATCTTTCCAGATTTTTCTGCTGCAACACAGAAACTCAGAGTGGCATTCCAGAGTGTGAAAAAACAATTGAGGGAGAGACATCTTCCATATAGCATGTTGTACCCGGCTAGGTTGTGGGTGGTGCATAAAGGCCAGATTTTTCTGATCAGTGACTGGATTTGTTGGGCTGTTCCTGAGGGAATATGTGATATGATATGCTTTTCCTTCACCCTGTATTGTGAGTGCCGTTGATGTTGGATTCCTCATTCATTACTAAATATCCCCAGATTCTGAGGCTAGACCTCTTTGCAATTCTTTTTACAATGCGGATTGGGCTGCTGTTATTGCTTTGTTGGGCCCTGAGGCCTACACTGTACTTAAGTGACTATTTTCTCCTTTGTTAACTGATCCTTCAGTGGGAGGATGTTAATCATTATCCCCCAGTGTTTGGTTTCTACATTGAGGGATAAAGCTCATGAAAGTTGGGTTTACAAGCTGGGTGGGTGGAGCAGTGTATTGTATTGCTTTGGGATGTTGTTTACTGTACTGTTCATTTTTGTTATTTTTATGCTGCTGATGTCTGTTATTATAAGTCCACACAGGCTTGGAGGGATCACAGCCTCTGTAGCAATGGTGGGCCTAGGTGCCTCTATTGGTATGATGTCTTACTGGATATGGGAATTATGCTTATGAGATGACCATAACAACTCTAATAGTCCTTTCTTGGAATGTAAGGGGCCCTAACTCCAAGATTAAACATTCCCTAGTATTTAAAAGTTCAGAAACATAAACCTCATTTACTCTTTCTTGAATAGACGCACCTAACTGGTTCCAAGATCATGGCCCTTAAAGAGGTAGTAAACCCCAACGGTTTGCTCTGTGCAAACCCTGCAAATGAAAAGCATAATGGGCTAGTATGCATCGCATCCAAAATGCAGCGCTTCAGTGAAAATTATAAATAAATATGTGACAGTCCATGTGAAACTCAATATGGAGTAAAACGTAAAAAGTGAAACCTCCACCAAACTTCAAAGCACACCACACCCACGTGCTATCAATCTGCTTACTAGAAAGATATGAAAACAGGTATTGTAATCATATGATGCAAGAGGTCAATGGTAGATGCAGCACTCCAAACTTGATAGGTGGGTCAATCCAAAATCATCATCACCAGAAAGACATCAGGACTCACACAAACAGATGGATATATTGTGCGATCACCAGCAGGATGTTATCCAATATGCCTCTTATCCGTTTGGTTTCCCTTCTCTGCACTTTCTCCAGCTCCCTGATATCCTTTTTGAGAACTGGAGCCCAAAACTGAACTGCATATTCCAGATGAGGTCTTACTAATGATTTGTACAGGGACAAAATTATATCTCTCTCTCTCTGGAGTCCATACCTCTCTTAATACAAGGAAGGACTTTGCTTGCTTTAGAAACCGCAGCTTGGCATTGCATGCCATTATTGAGCTTATGATCTACCAAAACCCCCAGATCCTTCTCCACTACAGATCCCCCCAGTTGTACTCCACCTAGCATGTATGATGCATGCATATTCTTAGCCCCCAAGTGCATAACTTTACATTTATCAACATTAAACCTCATCTGCCACTTAGTCTCCCTGCTTCAATTTTTTTTTGTCGTTTTTCACAAGACATAAAACGACGTTTTCCCCCACACATGGTCATTTTAATTGACGTTTTTCAAAACGTCGTTTTTTTTCATCACATAAAGTGATGGTGTGTACGCGGCATAAGTCCAGGAGAGCAGCCCTCATCCTTGGAAAATTTGCTCTCTTGAAATTAAGTGTTTTTATCTTTCCTGTATGCATTTCTTGCTTAGGTTTTTATATTTTTGCCCTTTAACTGTCCCAGCAGTGCCATTACTGCCATTACAGTCAATTTCTGGGTAGTTAAAATCCCCCATTATTATCACCGTCCCAGCCCTTGCAGCCCTTTCCATCTGTGCAAGGAGCTGAGTCTCCATCTCCTCGTTAACATTGGGTGGTCTATAACAAACTCCAATGATTAACTTTGAATTACGCACATCTGTATGCAGTTACACCCATAATGCTTCAGCCTCATTACACACTCCATCAACTAGGTCCTCTTTCACACTTGCTTTGAGGTCACTTCTCACATAGAGACAGACCCCACCACCTTTCCTTTTTACCATGTCTTTCCGAAGGAGAGCATAGCCAGGAATATTAATAGCCCAGTCATGTGAGGATTGAAGCCAAGTTTCAGCAATACTGATTACATCATAGCTCTCCTCATGCACCAGAGCTTCCAACTCACCTATTTTGCTTGGCAGACTTCTGGCATTGGTGAACAAACACTTAAATGTATTATTACATTTTTCTCTGGTGTTTTTCATATCATTTTTAGCAGTACAAATGGCACTATAGTTTCCAATGGCTGTTTGCAACATGGGAAGTTTCTTGTCACCTGCCAGAACCCTCCCCCATCTATCCCCATTCCACTTTCTATTAATGTCTGACTCCTAACTGACCTGTGTGCCCGATGTAATTCTAGTTCACCCTCCCCGCTCAAGCCTAGTTTAAATACTCATAAACCCCTCCCCCAGCACAGCAGAGCCACTTCCATTCAAGTTGCAAACCGTCTTTAGCATATAGGTTGCACCCCAATGAAAAGTCAGCCCAGTGCTCTAGAACCCCAAATTCCTCCTTCCTACACCAGGTCTTTAGCCATGCATTAAGCTCTCTAATCTCCCCCTGCCTTTCCTGTGTTGCGCATGGCAGAGAATATCACCTTGGAGGTCCTTCCCTTCATCTTGCAGCCCAGTTCTTTAAATTGATTCCTAAGGAGCCTACACCTTCCATGTGTAGCGCTCACCTCCGAAGGAACCGCTGATTAATTTGGGACCGGCTTTCTAAGTTACCTTCTTGACTTGGTCTAGGGGTGACTTCTGTGAGTGTAAATAAAGAGCAAGTGTCCAGACACCAATTCAGTTTTTCAATGCTTTATTCCAAGGCCCAACCTGGCCAACATCAACATGACACACGATAGAGAAGGTTGATGAGCGTAGAGGAACTTTTAGTATCAGGCCTTGGATATTAGGAGAAAAAGAGAGCAAGCCTGCTCTCAACAATGGTGTAGCTCAATTCGTCGCCACCCCAATCAGGGTGGGTAAAGTGCCCCCGGACAGGCCGTTTTCTCAGGCCTGGCAGCCAGAGCGTCACCTGCAGATCACTAAGAGGAAACAGACCTCTGCCACAGGCCTGACTCAGGGCCTCTGCCACAGGCTGGACAATTTGGGATTTGTAAGAACAGTTTGAGCAAATCCTCCCAGTTAGTTCAATTAAAGTCACCCACTGACAGCTTGAGCATACCTGTCATACGGTGTGGTGATTGGATCCCCGATGGTTCGTCTAGGCCTCCTGGACAACCTCTGGTTCTAGGTTCTCCCGAGCCAATCCCCCATCGTACGGCTCCCGGCTTAGGATCCTCTCAGCAGAAGGTAGGGACCCAGCAAGCTGGGGCCCCTCTCAATAGTAGGATGAGGCTCAGCTTGGTGCACAACCTCAGCATGGCAGGACGCGGTGGTGGGGCCCATGGATGCGCTTACCCTGAAGGTGGGCAAACCCACGAAAGCATGATCCAATTTGTTATAGCAGAGGAAAAAATATCTTACTGATCCCCGAGAGGCAATTGGATTTTCCCTGGATCAATTTTACCTATAAATGTCAGTACCCAGTTATATTATGTACATTTAGGAAAGAATCCAGGGCTTTTTTAAAGCAATCCACTGAGCTTGCCAGAACCACCGCTGGAGGGAGTCTGTTCCACAATTTTACAGCTCTTACTGTGAAGAAACGTTTCCGTATTTGGAGATTAAATCTTTTTTTCTTCTAGACATAAAGAATGCCCCCTTGTCCTCTGGGATGACCGTAAAGTGAATAACTCAACACTAAGTTCACTACTTATGTAATTGTACATGTTGGTCAATTCTCCTCTTCTCAATAGGGAATAAATTCAGTTCCTCTAATCTTTCCTCATAGCTTATCAGTTGGGTTGACCTTCTCTGCACTTTCTCCAGTTCTCCGATATCCTCTTTTTGAGAACTGGTGCCCAAAACTTAACTGCATGTTCCAGATGAGGTCTTCCTAGTGATTTGTACAGGGACAAAATTATATCTCCCTCTCTGGAGTCCATACCTCTATTAATACAAGAAATTACTTGCTTTGGAAACCGAAGCTTGGCATTGCATGCCATTATTGAGCTTATGATCTACCAAAACCCCCAGATCCTTCTCCACCATTGATTTCCCCAATTGTACTTCCCCTAGTATGATGCATGCATATTGTTAGCCTCCAAGTACATAACTTTACATTAAACCTCATTTGCCACTTAGTTGCCCAATTATGTTGGATTGTAAATTGGAGACATCCTGTAAGGACGTTATATAGAAAAAAGAGGGAATTTGGGACTTTGAATGAGGTTCAAGACAAGGTGGGGGTATGTAAAAGGAAACACATGTTTATTAACATGAGATATGATGTGATACAATGTCTGGATCATGGGGTTGTACACAAAAATACATGCATATCATGGACACTAGAGACACCTATTCATATCGACTTGGAAACTCATGGCAATATGGCAAATACATATAAAGCATGGACATCAAGGGTACAAAATAATATCAACTTAAATACATGACATCATGAAAATTGAATGGGCAGCTCCCAAAAATACATATGTATACACACATAGGTCCTTAAAGCGGCGCAGTGCAATATAATGGTATAGGGTAGAAAGTTATTAACCAAGATTGCTTTTAACCAGTGGATGGATCAGTATACTGATATGGGAGTGTATTGGCATCCTCCATTTCCCAACGAGTTTCGTGTTTTTACACTCATCAGGGGCAGATGCTCCCAACAATCTAAAAATATTAAAATATACTGGGCCGGATTCTGATACATCGGCGCATATTTCTGCCAGCGTAGCGCATCTCATATGCGCTACGCCAACGTAACACAGAGAGGCAAGCAGAGTAATCACAAAGCACTTGCTCCCAACGTTGTGCCAGCGTAACGTAAATTCTTCGGTGTAAGTCGGCCTAATTCAAAGTAGGTGGAAGTGGACGTGATCCATTTAAATGAACCGTGACCCCATGCAAATGATGGGCCGAGCGAACGGCGCATGCACCGTCCCGTGGATGCTTCCCAATGCGCATGCTCAGAATCACGTCGGAACGAACCCCTAAGATACGTCGAATCGCTGCCTACGACGTGAACGTAACCTACACCCAGCCCTATTCACGTACTACTATGTAAACAACGTGAAACACGACGACTGTTCCCTGGTCCATACCTTAACATGACTTACACCTGCTTTATGAGTCGTAACTTTACGCCGGACGTACGACTTATGTAAACCGCGTATATTAATGCGCCGGGCGCAAGTACGTTCGTGAATCGGTGAATCTCACTCATTTGCATATTCGAATCGTAAATCAATGGGAGCGCCCCTTGCGGCCAGCGTAAATATGCGCCCACGATACGACGGCGTAGGAAACTTACGTCGGTCGGATGAAGCCTATTTACAGGCGTATCTTGCTTTCAAAGTCAGGCGCATAGATACGACGGCGCACATTGACACTTATGCGGCGTATCTCGAGATACGCCAGCATAAGTGCTACGAGAATCCGGGCCATTTAGTCTAGAATGACACTGAGCATAACAGGAAAAGGCATATGTGCCAGTCCTTGAAAACTTACATGCATAAAGTAGATGGTGGGGACAGGTGGGGTATTGGACCAGGGCCAACAAAAGGGTGTCAGTCCTAGAAGCTGAGGTAATGGAGCCACGTGCAAACTGGGGCGCAAGCATAGAGCTTCTCAAGGAGGTAGATAGCCAATCTTGATTCAGTACCAAAAAGATGGTCGGATGCTGGGAAATGCCATAAGATCTATATTTGACAAGTAAAGTGTAAGTGAGGTATTAAGGTCACACTAGACGGTGTCCAGTGGCATATTGGGTGATAACAAAATTACCTGGATGTTAAACAGCGAGAGACAGGGAGTCCCTGGGCAGTGTGGCGTGCTCCAATTGAGACAGGGGAAACTGTGTGCAGGCGGCATAATATACCCCCCCCCCAAACACAGCCGTACGTGGGTTCCTACCAATGTCTCGCTGGCTGATCACGTGCAAGGAGGGGCTCTGGCCGGGATGGTAACCACCGTCCACGAGAGGGGCTGGCCTCCATAGACTGTGAAAGCTGGGATGGAAGTGACGCATTCTGCGTCATGACGCCAGGAATGACGTCAGATGCGAAGCACATTGCGTGGCGTTGATGCGCTATGGATCCCTCCCAATCTCCCTAAACATCCCACCCAATGGGGGCAGATGGGAGGGGCAGAGGGAGGACATACAGGGCACATTGCAACTTCTGGGTATGACAACAGGAGGAGGCGTGTGGTACCAAAACACAGACAGTCCCCATTAGACTGCAAAAACAAACAAATGCCGCACAACTCGTGGGCATGATGAATATGTCCCAAGTGAACACAGGGACCCAAATGAGGTGCATGGCCACAAAGAGGGAACCAGGACCACCCACACAGGCAGCAGGGGAGAACTGCCAACTCCATCCCTATTAAAGTGTAAAGAGGGGGGGACTGTGCATGAGCACAGGTGGGACAAAATATAGAAAAAAAAGTGGAATTTGGGACTTTGAATTAGGTTTTAGACAATGTGGGGGTAAGTAAAAGGAAACACATGTTTGTTTGACAACTGTCTTTCATTAAACCATGCTGTCTGTTGCTTAAAATATTTTTTTCCAGCAAGAACTTGTCTATGTGGTCTTTTATATAAAATCTCCAGTATCTTCCCGACTATAAAAGTTAAACTAACAGATCTATAGTTACTTGGCAAAGACTTTGATCCCTTTTTAAATATGGGCACCACATTGGCCCTGCGCCAATCCAGTGGTACCATTCCAGTCATTAACAAGCCCCTGAATATTATAAACAATAGCCATGAAATGACAGAGCTCAATTCTTTTAGTATCCGTGGCTGTATGCAATCTGGTCCAGGTGCTTTATCCACCTTTATTCTGTCTAAATATTTCTGGACCATATCACTTTTGAGCCATTGTGGATCATTTGGGGCTTTGTCACTACCACCCCCATTATAGACATGAGCTCCTTTGTATACACAGAGCTGAAGAAAGTATTTAATAAATCTGCCTTCTCTTTGTCCCCAGTCACCCACTCCAGGTTATTTTGTAAAGGGCCTACATTCTCAGACCTGACTCTTTACTATGAATATATTTCAAGAATATACATTACACAGCCCCCACGCCTCTGGACCCCTTTACCTTACACAGCCCCCCCCCAAACCTCCAGACCTCTTTACATTACACAGCCCCCCACACCTCTGGACCCATTTACATTACACAGTCCCCTCCACACCTCTGGACTCCTTTTACATTACACATCCCTCCCACACCCCTGGACCTCTTTACTAAGTGATCCTAGAAACCAATTACCTGCTGGTTAACTTGGAAAGTTAACTCTGGCAGCTCACAGCTGTCTATTCAGTGCTACTGTTTCTCTCTCTCCCGTTCTGCCTCCTTGCTCCCCTCTCCTGTAAGTGAGCAATGGAGGCAATCTGGCGGCTGGCCCTGGGTGTCATTCCTCTGGCGGGTGTCAGCTGGTGTGGCCCGCACCCCCTACACCCCCATAGCAACACCACTGCCTGCATGATCGCAAGGAGTGGGTTGGAAAAGTGGTGGGGCAGTAAAGTCCTGTTTAAAAAAGCCTTAATTTTATTTCAAAGTAATTCTTACAGCACCTTTATATGATAGTTTTATTAAAGTCTTATCGGCACTGAGCTTAGGCAGAAGGTATGAAAGCATATTACACTTATGTTCTGCCCTAAAGAGATTTAAATGATAAGACTCAAATAATGACTGAGACATAAGTGTACTATTATAACAGCTCAAGAATGGATATTTATATAATTGCAAATGTGAATTAGTAAAAAAAAATCCTCTTAAGGCTCGTACACACGATAGGTTAAACCGATGAAAACGGTCTGATGGACCAAACCGATCGTGTGTGGGCGCCATAGGTTATTTAAACTTTGGTTAAAAAAAAAGCAAACTTGCTTTAAAATTTAACCAATGGATTGCTAACCGATAGGTCAAAACCGATAGTTTATTATGCAAAACCATCGTTTAAAAAAACAGTGGATGCTCAGAATCAAGTCGACGCATGCTTGGAAGCATTGAACTTCGTTTTTTCAGCACGTTGTTGTGTTTTATGTCACGCGTTCTGACACGATCGGTTATTTAACCTATGGTGTGTATGCGTGACGGACCATCAGTCAGCTTCATCGTTTAACCTAAGACAACTGTCCTTCAGACCGTTCTCATCGGATGGACTGATCGTGTGTACGAGGCTTTACTCTCCTTGATAAAATGATCCTGCAAGATCTAGAAATCTTAAACACTGCACTTATGGGCCTTTCAAAGTTTACCATCATTCTTTCTGTGTCTTCATTAGAGGGTTTAAGTGTGTGCATTGTTTATATCAATGACTTCATATTTACATTTTTGTTATTTCTTCTAAATTACAGATGAAGTTTATGATGATACGGAGCTCATATCAAATACATTTCCTGCTATGCCAGCCAAAGCAAAGTACTGTTTTACTAAATTCTTGTGTATTGTTAAATGTTTAGAACTATGGAGTTGAGTGCATCATTTGGTGCAGTTCTGCATAGAAACAAATCGGCTTTTTTGTCATAGCTTAATAAAACAAGCTGCACCAGATTTTGCACTCTCCAGTTTCAGTATATCAACTTCTGTGTGAATTGTATCCTATATCACCTGTTTTTTTAGTTTATTTAAAGTGGACCTTCAGTCATTTTTTCAACTTTCCAGCTGTTAAATCTTCTGCCATTGTTGTTTTAACTTTGGATAGTAAAACTAAAACTAAAACTAAAATATTTTTTTCTGGCAGTAAAACCTTATACAGCCCACTTCCTGTTTTTTGTCTGGTAAAAAGCATAGGCTTATGGCATCATGCACAGCTCTCTCTCTCACTCTCGTAAGAATTTGTCAGGAAGGGATGGGGGATGAGTCATAAGAGGGCAAATGAGAGTGGCAGGTCTGCAGAGCTGGAGGTGTGTCTCTGTGTGTCTGTGTAAATCCAGGAAGTGAACAGGCAGCAGCTTCCACTGCCCACAGTTAAAATGGTTTCAGCCAGCATATTTAGCAAATACAGAATCATAGTATATATAAAATATTATGCAAAGTGGTTGGAGGGAAGCTTCAGAATGGCAAATATGTTTTTATTACAAATTATGTCAGCAGACTGCAATTCCTCTTTAATAAGACAAAGATTAGTCTGTATAGTGTTGAATACCAGAATAACCAATGCAAAATCCTATTTTACTGCTCTGTTAGCACTAAACTGGCAGAAAGTAGGTTCTCTATTAGTTTTCTAGAAGAATAATTTCACCTTTTGGAACATGTTACATGTTTCACTCGTATTTAGGGTGCTGCGGCCAGTGGCGTCATTCATTTTTTTTGTCACCTAGTGCAGTAAAACATGGTGTCAGCCCCCCCCCCCCCCCCCCCCCGTTTTCTGAAAGTGCACCAAAGATGCAGCATGGGGGACTTTTGGTGCGCTTTCAGAAAATTCAGAAAAAACGCACAACCTAATAGAAATCTATAGTACTGCAGCTATAACTGTAGGTAAAATGTAGGAAGACACCCATTACATTACACAGCCCCCGTACCTCTTGACCCCTTTACATTATACAGACCACACCTCTAAACCCCTTTACATTACACAGCCCCAGCACCTCTGGACCCCTTTATATTACATAGCCGCCACACCTCTTGACCCCTTTATATTACATAGACCCCCACACCTCTGGACCCCTGTACATTACACAGCCCCCCACACCTCTGGGCCCCTTTACATCACACAGCCCTCCCACACCTCTGGGCCCCTTTACATTACACAGCCCCCAAACACCTCTGGACCCCTTTACACTACACAGCCTCCCCCACACCTCTGGAACTCTTTACCTAACACAAGCCCCCCCACACCCCTGATCCCCTTTACATTACACAGCCCCCCACACCTCTGAATTCCTTTACATTACACAGCCCTCACACCTCTGGACACCTTTACATTACACAGCCCCCCCACACCTCTGGACCCCTTTACATTACACAGCCTCCCCACACCACAGAGAGCTTGATAAGCGGCCTTGTAGTTTATTCACAAGCCCTGAAATATGTAAACAGCCATATGCAGATACAGGCTGAAATCTTCAGGGCTTGTTTGCAGGAGTCTGGCATTGCACCCCTGATCCACTGCTTTCCAGGCTCCTTAAGAAAAATATAAGAAATGTACATTTTTGTCCTGAAAAAATATATGCATTTATTATTTTTTCCCAAAAAGTAAACGTGTCCTTTTACGATCTACACCAATAAATCATACATTTAGTATGTAAATCCCAAGTAGTATATGTACTTTATGTATGTACATAGATAGGAAAAGAACGCAAGAATCCCTTGGTATTATTTACATTGGAGCTTATAAAATAGAAGGAATCGTTTTTATAAATGTCATGGGGCTGTGCAGAAATTAGTTCTTTGTTTAGCTGCTGTAGCCATTTAAATTGCAGTAAATGAATGTATAACATAACAATGAACTTCTCTTATGTGCTACCTGGTATCTGGTTGACTATTATGTTACGAGAAGACATCTGTTCACTCTGAACTTGCAAACATTTTCGATTTTCAACACATTCCCAAAGATTCAGCTAATATGTTCTCTTTCAAAGTGCTGACTTCAGCACACAATCCAATCAATATATTTTTTTTTTTTTACATCAAAAAAGTTTTTATTGAGCAAAACAACAATTTACATGGTATACAAAAAAAGCGTTCAGGTACAGTGAGCATCAGGTGGTAATAGAATGCAAAGAGAAAAAAAAAAAAAAAATTTAATAAAGTGGGCCATACAGTATGGAGGAGCATGACATGCAGTAATAAGTATTCTTAAGTGTCTAGGAACAGGTTAAGGATGAATTCAGCCACTTGTCCCATATCTTTTCATATTTGGCCGGGCAGCCCCTGTGGGTATAGACCAGTTTTTTATACGGTAGTACACTGTTGACCTCTGCCAGCCAGTGAGAGAACTCTGGGGGGTCCGAACGCATCCATACCCGTGCTATAACCTTTCTAGCTGTAAACAGTGTCTCATGCAGGAATATCTTTAGAAACTTATTCATCTCTGCATCCGGGAATATACCCAGAAGGCATGGTTTTGGCTGCAGAAATATGGGGGAACCCATCTTATCATACAGGAACTTCACCACCTGTTCCCAGAAGGCCTGGATCTTAACACACTGCCATATCAGATGGAAGAAAGTACCCGTATCCCGGGCACACATTGGGCAAACATTGGGGAAGTCTCGTCTGTATTTAGAGATCCTGAGGGGTGTAAGATAGGCTCTGTTCAGGATAAAGGTTTGTGTGAGGCGGTCTGTCAGCTTAGGGGAAACCATTTTGCATGCATCTAGGGCATCGCTCCATTCATCATCTTCCATTGGACCCACCTCCCCCACCCACCTGGACTTCAGGGCGTAGGTGGAGACCGTCGCGCTCGGGAGCGTGATCATGGTGTGAAATTGGGTGATTGATTTTTTTGGGTCAGGGTACTTAATTGCGGCCATCAGGGGATTGTCAGCCAGTACCAGGTCGTCCTGGGGAAACTGAGCACGAAAGGCGTGTCGCTGTTGGGCGTAGCGGAATAGCATATGGTCAGGCAGGTCGTACTCAGCTTGCAGTATATTAAAGGGTTTAAGTTTTCCACCTCTAGTGACGTGTGACAGATAGTATATCCCCCTAGAACTCCACATTTCAGTGTCACGGATGCGCTCCAGCTCCGGTAGGGCAGTGTTGTGCCACAGGGGGGTGTAGACTTGCAGGGTCGGGATGCCCTGCTTGTCTGAAACCACGCTCCATACCCTTCTGTAGTGATACAGCAGGGATTGTCGGTCCCCCGTCGGTCTCATCCCCCCCCCCCCCCCCCCGTTATTGCCTCTAGGGGGTCGCCCGTCGACTGAGTCCATGCAGGGCACAGAAGCCTGAGGAATCTGATCCTGTCAGTCTTGTCTACATGGAATAGCTGCGACAGTTGGGCAGCTAGGTAATACGCGTTGAAGTCAGGTAGTGCCAGTCCAGCCAGGTCTGTGGGGTTTTTTAGTTTATGCCAGGGGAGTTTGTGCCTCGCCGAGGCCCAGATGAATGGTTTGAGGAGGGCCTCCATCTGCTTGAAGCACCGAAGCACCAGGTAAACCGGCGAATGCCATACCATGTATAAAATCTTTGGCAGCAAGACCATTTTCACTAAATTTATGCGACCCGTAACTCCCAGTGGGAGACAAGCCCAGACCTGAGTTCTCTGTTTGAGCATAGCATACAGTGGCGTGACATTCAGTGAGATATAGTCTGCCGGGTCTCTGGTGGTTCGGATTCCTAGGTACTTAATTTCAGCGACCCTTTGCAGAGGGAGCAGGGCCCTATCACCAGTCACCGGGTAGCTGTCAAGTGGGAGAATTTGGGATTTATCCCAGTTGATTCTGAGTCCCGAGAAAGCGCCGAAGCGCTCTATCAGTGCCAGAGCCACCGGGAGGGAGTCAGTAGAGTCGTCCAGGTATAGCAATGTGTCGTCAGCATACGTACTTATTCTTTCCTCCACTCCATCCCTCCATAATCCCGTTATGCCAGGGTGCGTGCGTATAGCAATTGCCAGCGGTTCCGCCGCCAGTGCATACAGCAGCGGCGACACAATCAATATTTTTTTTACTTTGTTTGCAATTAGGTATTCTTTGCAAAGTGACTTTTTACTTTATTTTACGTTATTCAATAAGATGAGTAAAAATTACTGTATTTTTCGCACCATAAGACACACCTAACCATAAGACGCACCTAGGTTTTGGAGGAGGAAAACAAGAAAAAATAATTCAGAACCAAATGGTGTACCAAAATATGTACCAATGCCCATGAAATGCAGCCTGAACATTGCCATTAATGCAGCCTGACCTGTGCCATTAATGCAGCCTGACCTGTGCCATTAATGCAGCCTGAACATTGCCATTAATGCAGCCTGAACTGTGCCCTGTGCCCTGTGTGCCGATCCTGACCTCCCTGGGGCCCTAAGCAAAATGACATGTCACATTAAAGTTGAGAAGCGGGGGGGCTGCCGAAAATGACATGTCACAATAAAGTTGAGAAGCGGGGGGGCTGCCGAAAATGACATGTCACAATAAAGTTGAGAAGCGGGGGGGCTGCCGAAAATGACATGTCACAATAAAGTTGAGAAGCTGCTGTCGGAGATGACATCTTACATTAAAGTGAGAAGCTGGGGGGTGCTGACTTCTTACCTCTTCTCCCATGCAGCCAACGAGTTGAGAAGCGGGGTGAGGGGGCGAAAATTACTTCTTCTCAGGCGGGGGCAATTTGGGGGGCCCTCCACAGCTTTGTATAGTGAGCCTATAGGGCGGATCGGCCCAGTCTGTGCCATTAATGCAGCCTGAACATTGCCATTAATGGATAACATTTAATTAAATTTAAAACACAGTCCACTTTGCTGCAAAGATAGTCACTGGCTGCCTGCAGGAAGAGAAATTACATATCATCACTCTGTACAGCTCTGCACAGCACAGGGAAATGCATTGTTTCAAATGATTTCAAGGTAAAACTGTGCTACTCCTCAGTGATGAAGAGTGGAGGAAAAGGTTGGAAACATGCAGAAAGAAGGAAGGAGAGATTGTCCCTAAATATGTGCTTCTGGAAATGAGAGCCAAATTCATTACCCTGCAAAGGGTGATTTTCTAAAAGGAGAGAGAGAGAGAGAGAGCTCTCTCTGTCTGCACACAGTGACAGAGCAGAAGACGGAGCTGCAAATGGAGGAGAGGAGCAGGTGGATGGGTTTTCCACAGACAGGAACTTTTTTCTGTGCCCCTCACTTAGTTCTCATGATATATGGTGGCGGGGGGCGGTACCGGCAGCGGTGGGGGCGGGGCCTCATGTATATTCGTTCTATAAGACGCAGGGACATTTTACCCCACATTTTTGGAGGAAAAAAGTGCGTCTTATGGTCCGAATAATATGGTAATTATGAAAATCAATATTAACTTTGAAAGTGGCTCTACACAATGGGTTGTATAGACATTTGTGTCCTGTTTAAAGCAGATCCAAATCCTATATAAATTACATTTAGTTAGCTATAATACTGTTTATTACTACCAATTGTTTTTTGTTTTGTTTTTTTGTTTTTTTATATGACCTCCTGCAGCATATTTGCAGCCATCCCCTGTCTACATGTTTTTATTCCAGTGATCGTTGCGTGGCATTTGTTAGGGTGGGTTTTCAGATGAAGATAACACAAGACCTTGTCTGCTTAATGTGTGTTGAAAGGCCACTTGTATTTTTCATCAGATATCAGGCTGTAGGAGAACATTTGGAAGACAGATATAGAGCATTGTCACCCAATAAAAGGATATATCTAAATTAAGGCCATGATGGGATCACCCTGTATTCATTTGTTGAAAGCTGCAGATTGAAACATTTTGAAAATTACATTTTAAATAAGCGTATATGAGATTTTATATATACTATAAAAAAAATTGAGTTTTCGATTTATTTTATGGATTACATTTTTTTTTTGTTTTTTTTTAGCAATTATTTTAACATATACCTTCATTCTGCAGGTTTAATTCTAACAATCTATTTTTTTATGTCTTCTTTGTTCAAATGAAGATTTCAAAGTGGTTATACTACAAGACTGTTTGAACGAAAGACCAGACAAATAAGGTATAAACTGAGTTTATCAATCAATGTATTTCTGTAATAATTATCTCAATAACTTAGTGCCACTGATTTTGAAAGACTGTTGGTATGATACATGATTAGATGTGCATAACATTCAATGGAACCACATGCAGGAGTACAGTATTTGCAGAATAACAAAAAAAAATTGTAAAACAAATAACATGTCAACAGGTCATTGCATATACAGTATAAATGGTGCAGCGCTATTGTCATACAATCCGCTCCACTGTAAACCACACTAAATTAATCTGTGACTTGATGAAACAAAAATTGCAAAGTACAATAAAAAAAACATATAATCAAAGTCTTTATAATGTGTATAAGCCCAGGTTCACACTGGACTGCGGGAATGAAGCCGTGCGAGTTCAGCTGAACTCGCACAATTTCACTCCCGCGTCAGTGCAATTTTTGGCCGCGATTAAAGAAACATCTGTGCAGTTTCTGCACCAGGTGAATAGTACTCTCACCTCACTCCAATTAATTACATGCTTTTCCCCAGATACAACTCAATTAAATAAATAGGCAGAAAACAGAACTTGGCAAAAATATGGCCGCTGCACTTTATTGGTTTTAAACACATTACTATCCTTTAATACTCTTTTATTATCAACCAAATTACATCATAAATTCAAATAAACATCAGTTCATACTACTCAGTTTTTAGAACTCGAGCAGCAGTACCACATTATTTATATAACCAGTCCCCACAAGCCAGACTTGAAACTCAAGGCTGGCCCCACCCCAAAGCCGCAGCCGTCTCAATACTGGTTTGTATGCCTAGATTGAAAATATCCACACCCACATATGAAATGTGGACCCCATCTCGCCTGTACAAACCTGGGATACCACCTTCCAGATCCACGTGCCGATAAGATAACCAATCGTGGGCATGAACTTCTCCAAAGCTCTATTAATTCTCTTCCGCATCTACTCCATGACCCTCCTTAGGTAAAATCTTTCTTCTAGTCTCTTATCATGGCTGCATGTTAATTTCAGGGACCTTAAAATAAATTGTTTATTACAGTTACTGAAGTCACCTTTTGATATATTTGTATATTGTAATCATAAGCCCTCTTACTTCTCCAGAGCAAATATCTAATCCATATAATCGATCCTCATAGCTGAGGTCCTTCACACCCCCCTCTATTAATTTTGTTCCCCCTTGCTGAACTCTTTCTAATTTATCAATGTCTATTCCGAGGAATGGTGACCAAAACTAAACTGCATTTTGAAGATTAGAACCAACCAGTGTTTTGTAAAGGGGCAGATTTATTGATTCTTCTCTGGAATGTATGCCCTTTTTATTGCATAGGAGTATTTTGCTAGTTTTGTTAGTTGATGTTTGGCATGGAATGCTATTGCCAAGTCTGTGATTCACAAGCACCCCCAGGTCCATTTCTAAAAATACCAGTTAAAAGGATCTGAACGATAAACAAATTAATGACCAAATAACACATTCAATTATTTTAACATTTAAAATAAATAAATTATTTCAGCTTTTTGTATTGCAAAGTCATTAAATACTTCAAAATACCACTTAAAGGGGTGGTTCCCCCTAAAACAAATTTCTAACAATACATTCGTAAGACCCGTTACACTGCGGGTAGGCTGGCTTTTGTTTTGTTTTTTTAGTACATACCTCGATCTCGGCGTTTCGTCCCTTGGCGGTGGGCGTTCCTAGTTGATTGACGTTCCTCCGACGGGCACATACGCGACGTCACGAATTTCCGAAAGAAGCCGAACGTCGCTGCGCAGGCGCCGTATAGAGCCGACTCTATACGGCGCCTGCGCAATGACGTTCGGCTTCTGTCGGAAAGTCGTGACGCGCAGTATGCGCCCGTCGGAGAAACGTCAATCAACTAGGAACACCCACGGCCAAGGGACGAAACGCCGAGATCGAGGTATGTACTAAAAAAACAAAACAAAAGCCAGCCTACCCGCAGTGTAACGGGTCTTACGAATGTATTGTTAGAAATTTGTTTTAGGGGGAACCACCGCTTTAACTGCTGTACTACATAGTTGTGTACTGAAACAATATGGATTTGAGGATGTTCCTTTCTGAGACTAGGCTCTTCCTTTTTTTACTCCTCTGTTTTTCCCTTTCTCCTTTCCCTTCCTGGTTTTCGGTTAACCTTGTTATGTGAGAAATGGAGAAACCTTTTACCATGTTACTATTATCTTACTGACAAGTAACATGATTTTCTTATTATAAGTTTAGTTTTTCTACCTTGACAACGCCTGTTAATCCTAGCACTTTACTGAACACTGCAATTTGCCTGTTACACTTCTTTAAATTGTATCTATTTTTAATGCACCTGGACATGTCTCAATGTACTCTAACTCCATTTAGGTATGACCTTTCATATTAAATCAAATCAAAACTAAATTGAGAAAAAATCAAAGTCTCTATTTTTTAAAAAGTCTCATTCTTTTCATTTTTTTATGAGCATTCTGTTGACTCATGTGGATGTGCTCTCTATACTGTTATATGTTTTGTAATAACAATTAAACTGGAAAAAAAATATGAACAGTTTTGAAGGCTGCATTACAACTGTGTTTTACTTAGGCAGAGAGGCTTACAATCGAATCTCCACATGAGAGTATAATGTACTGGTTCGAGGTGTCAGTATACTTGTTTGATATATAGGTATTATTTCTCTCTTAACAACATCTATCCACCTGGCTTGATGGAAACAGTAATTTGCATTTAGTTGCACAGGTACACAAAAAGTTGTGGTGTTGATTTACATCAGTAAATGAGGTAAAGCTTTACTTTTCAAAGAATGCCCAATCACACACAAGAAAAATAAAACACCACTTTTTTGCACATGGTTAGAAGCTCTGGAGCAACTGCATTTGCAAAGTGTGCAGTCTATATGCCTTTATTTAATCAATTACATTGTGTAAGTGGGTACTTTAGAAAGTCTGTGAGACAAATGCAATAGTAGTGGGTGCAGGGAATAGGGGTATTAGGCAAGCTAAATGCAGCATGCCAAAATAGCCGAACTGATTGTGTCTGGCTTAGTGCTCTAGTAAGCGCACAGTGTACCTTGGTGACAAACATGGACAACATTGCTAAAGGAAAATAATGCCACAGCTTTGCGGCTGTTAGTGGGAGGAATAACATTTTCCGCAAATGGAAGAAAATGGAATGTCAAATGGAAGAAAGAAAAAATGTCAAAGCATTAGTGGTGTCAGTTGTAAGAAAAAAATGAGTGAGTGAGTGAAAAACTTATATAGCGCAACACATGCAAACTGAATCGCCTGAATTCCCGCCTGAATTCCCGAAGTGAACTTTTTGCCCTCAGAAGAGATGGGTTTTGATCTTTCTTCTGAAGGCCAAGTGGTTCACCTCCAATCGGATTCTGGTTGGTAGAGCGTTCCACAGTCTAGGTCCTTGGACTGCGAATCTTCGTTCTCCTTTGGACTTGTATCTGGCTTTGGGTATCTAGAGTAGATTTTGGTTGGTGGATCGCAAAACGCGATTGGGGTTGTGAGCTTTTAGTTTTTCGCATAGATATTGGGGGGCATTTCCATGAACACACTTATGTGTCAGACAGAGTGCCTTGAAAGTGATTCTGTCAGGGACTCACCTCCCAAAATCGTCAGCCCAGCATTGGGCTGAGACAGCGGCGTGCATCAGCGGGACGCGCGCGTGCGTCAGTGCGTGCACGTGAACCCTCCTTGGCGCCAAAACGCCTTTAAAAGCTCAGTCCTTGCTTCCTGCAAGTTGCTGTCTGATCTGCAGTCCCTGATTGAACTTGAACCTGAGAACCTGCTTACCTGATTTGAACCTCTGATTGAACTTGTGACCCGGCTTGTTTGACCATCCGTACCTCTCCGATCCTGACCTCGGCTTCCATTGACCACCTCTTCTGATTGACCTACCATTGCCAGACCTTCCTGCTTGTACCCTGATTACTCTTCTGCCTGCTGCACCTGATTACCTGAACCATCTGTTGTGACCCGGCTTACCTGACTCCGCTTCCGTCTGCTATCAGTGATCCAATCACCTTCCAGCCTACCCGTCCAGAGGAAGTCAGCACCTGCTTCACCTACCCAGCACGCCGGCACTCCTACCCCGCCAGGCTCCTGAGTCTGCTGTTCCCAATCCGGCAGCTCACGAGCCGGAGCGGTAAGAGAGGCCTTCTCCTACCATCGGGCTCTGGCTACCAGGTACGTGATACATAACAGTATCAGACAGCCATGACAGAGCCCTCAGGAATGGCCCCGGCCATGGAGGAGATTTGCAAACACCTCGCATCCCTCACACAAGCTGTAAAGAACCTACAGGACGGCTACATGCGACTGGAAGGTCAAGTACAGAACCTATCCGGAGACACAGCTTCTACATCCGCTGCCAGATCATCTCCATCGGCCTCTGCTCCATCCGTAGTAATGCTACCGCCCGAACCCAGAGTTCCGATGCCAGAGCGATTCACCGGGGATCGTTCCAAATTCCGGGATTTTCGTAATGCCTGTCAATTATATTTTGCCCTTCAACCAAGGACTTTTTCCCTAGAAGCCACTAAAGTGGGATTTGTGGTTTCTCTTCTTCAAGGAGAGCCCCTAGCTTGGGCACACCGATTATTGGAAGAAAATGGCACCAACACAGAGACTTTACTAGCCTTTTTTCGGGTCATGGCACAAATGTATGATGATCCTCAGCGGACTACCACTGCCGAGGCCGCCCTGCTCGCACTTCAACAGGGCCGCCGAGCAGTGGAGGATTATGTCACGGACTTTCGCCGCTGGAGTGCGGACACTCAGTGGAACAGCGCAGCTCTGCGACACCAGTTCCGCCTGGGACTTTCAGAGGCCTTAAAAGATGAACTGGCTCGCATCGGGGTTCCTGATACCTTAGAGGATTTGATCGACAAGGCTATTCAGATTGATCGACGCTTACGGGAACGACGGACCGAACGTTCTTCTCATTTAAATCGTCCAGTTTGGGTCACTACCAAAGCACCCATGCCTGCATCCCGATATCAACCACCTGTCTGCCCAAGTCCTGCCAGCTCCCCTCCAGATACTTCTGAGCCTATGCAACTCGGAGTCATGCGACCCACATTGCCTCCAGAAGAACGAGCACGCCGTCGTCAACTGAATCTATGCCTATACTGCGGTGAGCCCGGTCATTACGTCGCCAACTGTCCCACCAAGATGCGTAAGTGCCATTCCTCTGTTTCTCTCAACGTTTCCGCTCTCCCAGTCAATACAAACCACCTTGCTCTTTCTCTGTCTTTTCAGCTCCAAGGAAGAACGATTCCGGTCAACGCAATTATTGACTCCGGGGCCTGCAGCTGCTTCATTGATGCCGCCTTTGCCAACCTACACAATATTCCTCTTCGAAGGAAGAACTTCAAACTTTCCGTTTTTCTAGCTGATGGATCCCACATTAAATCAGGACAAGTAACACAAGAAACCCTTCCTCTACCCGCTACTACTTCCGCTCATCATAAAGAATTATTAATTTTGGATGTGATCTCCTCTCCTCTTTTTCCTGTAATTCTTGGCATTCCCTGGCTCCGGATTCATAACCCTCAGGTTGATTGGTCCTCTGGAACTTTGCGATTTCCTTCTCGGTACTGTCAAGAATATTGTTTACCTAAAGTACCTAGTTTTTCTCCCACTCTGCTATGCCTGAACACCGATCCCAGTTTACTCCAGTCCGTCCCGGAACATTATCACGAGTTCCTCGATGTGTTCAGCAAAAAGGGGGCCGACTCCCTACCACCCCACCGTCCTTATGACTGCCCGATAGAACTGCTTCCTGGGGCTGAGATCCCTTTTGGGCGCATCTTTCCATTATCCGAGAAAGAACAAGATGCTCTGAAAATTTACATTGATGAAAACCTAAACAAGGGATTCATTCGGCCATCCACCTCACCGGCGGGTGCTGGAATATTTTTTGTTGCCAAGAAGGATCAAACCCTTCGCCCATGCATCGACTATCGGGAGCTCAACAACATCACGGTTAAAAACCGATACCCGTTGCCCCTAATACCTGAATTATTCCAAAAACTAAGATCCGCCACCATTTTCACCAAGCTGGACCTGAGGGGGGCTTATAATTTAATTCGCATCAGAGACGGTGATGAGTGGAAAACTGCCTTTCGCACTCGGTATGGCCACTACGAGTACCTCGTCATGCCTTTTGGGTTATGCAACGCTCCTGCTACCTTTCAGCATTTCGTCAACGACGTGTTTAGAGACTTTTTAGACATCTTCGTCATCGTCTACCTGGATGATATACTGGTTTTCTCTGGCTCGTTAGACAAACATCGGGAGCATGTCTGCAGAGTTTTAAACCGGCTCCGCCTGCACGGCTTATACGCAAAGGCAGAAAAATGCGAATTTGAGTTACACACCATTCAGTTCCTGGGCCTGGTGATCTCCCCGACGGGAATCGAGATGGACCCAAAGAAAGTGTCTGCCATTCTGGACTGGCCAGTACCTCTAGATAAAAAGGGGGTACAAAGATTTATAGGATTTGCAAATTTCTATAGACGCTTTATTAAAGGTTTTTCTTCCATCGTGGCTCCCATTACACAACTCACCAGACAAAATTTCCGTTTCCACTGGAACTCCGAGGCTCAGAAGGCCTTCGACACCTTGAAGGGACTCTTCACTTCTGCTCCGATCCTCAGTCACCCCAACCCGGTTCTACCTTTTCTCCTTGAGGTGGATGCTTCTGAAGTCGCTGTAGGGGCCGTTATATCTCAACGACTTGGGAACAAGGACTTAGTACACCCGGTGGGCTTCTTCTCCCGAAAACTCTCCCCTGCGGAGAGAAACTACGACGTAGGTGATCGTGAATTATTGGCCATCAAGGCCGCATTAGAAGAGTGGAGATACCTGTTGGAAGGTGCTGCACATCCAGTACTAATTTATACGGACCATAAAAACCTGGAATATTTAAGAACTGCTAAACGATTGAAACCTCGACAGGCCCGCTGGGCTCTCTTCTTCTCCCGTTTCTGTTTCCACATCACCTACCGTCCTGGATCAAAGAATGTCAAGCCAGACGCTCTATCCCGAATGTTTGACAACCCAAAAGACACCTCTACCCCTGACACCATTCTTCCAGAAAACAGCTTTCTGCTATTACACGCCGATCTTATATCATTACTTAGAGGAGCGTCATCTGAATCTTCAAAACCTGCCAATATTTCTCTAGAGTCCAGAGATGGATTATTTTGGAAAGGAAGCCAAATCTTTGTACCTGAAAAGACCCGAGTCGAAGTTTTAAAACATCTGCACGATCACCCACTGGCAGGACATTTTGGGGTTCGCAAAACCCTGGAACTAGTACGCCGCACCTTCTGGTGGCCCGGCTTGGAGGATTTTTGCAAGTCCTATATCCGATCTTGCCCTATCTGTAACCGGAACAAGACACCCCGAAACCAAGCTTGGGGCCTACTGAAACCACTACCTGTACCCGATCGACCATGGAAAATGATCGCCATGGATTTTATTGTAGAACTTCCCTGCTCTGAGGGTTGTTCTGTCATTTTTGTGATTGTGGACCGTTTGACCAAAATGGCCCATTTTCTTCCTTTAAAGAATACACCTTCTGCCATTGAGACTGCTCGTGTATTCATTAAAGAAATCGTCAGACTACATGGGGTGCCCTCCAACATCGTGTCAGATAGAGGAGTTCAATTCACCTCTCGGTTCTGGAAAGCTCTCTGCAAGACGCTACAGATTGAACTTGCTCTATCCTCGGCCTATCATCCCCAGACCAATGGGCAAACTGAAAGAACCAATCAGACTTTGGAACAGTACATCAGGTGTTTTACAACGTTCTCCCAAGATGATTGGGTGTCTCTGTTACCCCTAGCAGAATTTGCGTACAATAACGCCAGTCATTCTGCTACGGGGCAATCTCCTTTTTTTGCCAACTATGGTTTCAACTTAACCTTTTTACCAGACTTTCTTTCAGAGTCCTCAGTTCCGGCTGTACAGAGCACTATGGAGTTCCTCAACCGCAATAACCAACTGCTACGGGAGACGGTGACCAAGGCCCAGGCTGACAGTAAGAGGTTCTTTGACAGGAAAAGGAGAGGTGAGCTAGATCTGAGACCGGGGGACCAGGTATGGCTTTCTACGAACAATCTTAGACTAGCCTGTCCATCCAAGAAATTGGGACCAAAATTTTTGGGACCCTTTCCGGTCAAAAGAAAGATCAATACAGTTTCATATGAACTATCCTTATCTGATTCTCTTAAAGTGCATCCTGTGTTCCATGTCTCTTTGTTAAAACCCGCAGTTCCAGATCCTTTTCCTAATAGGGGGTCCAAACCTCCCGAACCGATCCATGTCGATGGCAACGAGGAATTCGTGGTAGAGACTATCCTGGATTGTAGGAAAAGACAAGGACAAAACCAATTCCTGATCAAGTGGAAAGGTTATGGACCAGAAGACAATTCCTGGGAACCCGAAGGTAATATCCATGCCAAAAGACTAATACGTGCATATGTTCTCGCTCACCCTGACAAAATGGCCCGACTGGGCATCCGGAGGTTGCCCCTTGGGGGGGGGCAATGTCAGGGACTCACCTCCCAAAATCGTCAGCCCAGCATTGGGCTGAGACAGCGGCGTGCATCAGCGGGACGCGCGCGTGCGTCAGCGGCGCGCGCGCGTGCGTCAGCGGCGCGCGCGCGCGCACGTGCGCAGCGGGAGCGCGCGCGTGCACGTGAACCCTCCTTGGCGCCAAAACGCCTTTAAAAGCTCAGTCCTTGCTTCCTGCAAGTTGCTGTCTGATCTGCAGTCCCTGATTGAACTTGAACCTGAGAACCTGCTTACCTGATTTGAACCTCTGATTGAACTTGTGACCCGGCTTGTTTGACCATCCGTACCTCTCCGATCCTGACCTCGGCTTCCATTGACCACCTCTTCTGATTGACCTACCATTGCCAGACCTTCCTGCTTGTACCCTGATTACTCTTCTGCCTGCTGCACCTGATTACCTGAACCATCTGTTGTGACCCGGCTTACCTGACTCCGCTTCCGTCTGCTATCAGTGATCCAATCACCTTCCAGCCTACCCGTCCAGAGGAAGTCAGCACCTGCTTCACCTACCCAGCACGCCGGCACTCCTACCCCGCCAGGCTCCTGAGTCTGCTGTTCCCAATCCGGCAGCTCACGAGCCGGAGCGGTAAGAGAGGCCTTCTCCTACCATCGGGCTCTGGCTACCAGGTACGTGATACATAACAGATTCTGTCTTTAACTGGCAATCAGTGAAGGGCTCTCAGTGAAGGCGAGATGGACTCCCATGTTTTTTTCCCAGTCACCAGTCGGGCGGCCGTATTTTGAACGACTTGCAGACGCAAGATTTGGTATTTAGGGAGTCCGAGATAGAGGGCATTTGCATAGTCAAGTCTGGAGTTGATAATTGTTCCCACCACAACTGCTATGTCTTCTTTTGGGGTAAAGGGAGTGAGTCTGTGTAGTAGGCGCAGCAGATGGTGCGATCCGCTGACTACTGACCCTATTTGTGCATCCATTGTCATGTAGGAGTCGAAAATGACTCAGAGACTTTTGACTTTGGTGCTAGGGGTGATGGTTTTACCCAGAATGGGCGAAGGTGTCCATATTGTTGTGGGATGATTTTTTCGGTTGGCGTGAAACAGAAGTTCTGTTTTTGAACCGTTGAGTTTAAGGTAACTCTTGGTCATCCAGTTTTCTATCAAGGTAAGGCATTTCTCTAGTCCGATATAATGATCCTTTTTGTTGCAGATGCGAAAATACAGTTGTGTGTCATCTGCATAAGAGTAGTAAAGTAACTTCTGGTTACTGATGATTTCAAAAAGAGGGCGAAGATAGATATTGAACAGAACGGGCGACAAAGGGGAGCCCTGAGGGACTCCACATGACACTGTGCGTTTTTCAGAAGTGAAAGGGTCCAGTTTCACTATTTGTGATTGGTTTTCCAGGAAGGAGGAGAACCAAGATAAATCACATTCCGCGACTCTGGCTACTTCAGCTAGCCAAGTCAGTAGTAATTTGTGGTCTACCGTGTCAAATGCTGCAATTAGGTCCAACAGTACCAGAAGAAAAGATTCTCCTTCGTCTGCTGCTTCAAGGGCGTCATCCCATATTTTGAGCAGTGCTGTTTCTGTCCCGTGACCAGGACGGAAACCCGATAGAAACGAATCGAGTAATTTATGGGTGTCTAAGTGATGTTGTAGCTGTTGTACAACTTCTTTCTCCATTACCTTGGAGAAGACATTTAGGCCTGTTATGGGTCGGCGATGATTAGGGTCTTTGGGGTCAAGGGTGTTTTTTTTTTAGAATCGGTTTGATTATACCTTGTTTCAGCAAGGTTGGCACCATGCCCTCCTTGAATGACTGGTTTATGAGCTGCGTGATAGCCGGTGCCAAAACATCGGCACATTCTTTCAGCAGTTTAGTGGGGATGATATCGTTAGGCGCTGTGCTATTTCGCAGAGTACCGGTGATATTTTTAGTGGCATCGATGGAAATGGGTTTTAGAGTGAAATTAGTTGACTGCGGCGGTTTAATGTGGGTATTAGGTTTTTGATTTAGGGGGGTTGATGAAGATTCTGTTTTGCAGAATACTTTCACGGATTTTTTCAATTTTGTTAATGAAATAATCCGATAATTCGTTGCAAAATTCTTGTGAATCAGAATTGGGGGCCTCTAGACAGACTGGGTTCATGGTCTGGGTGACTAGATTGAAGAGTTTAGGGCATTATTGATGATGTTGGAAAAATGATTTTTTTTGGCTATAAAGATTTCTTTGTGGTATTTCTTGGTTATTAACTTATAGATGGTTTGGTTTTCCTCTGAAGAGCTTCTTTTCCAAGCTGCTTCCGCTCTTCTGCGCTCTTGCTTCAACAACGACAGCTGGTCGTTGAACCAGCTGGAGTTGTTTTTGCGGATGCACGTTTTGCGTTTTGGCGCTACTAAGTCGGCTGACTGTAGTAGAGCCTTGTTGATGGCGTAAAGTGTTTCTGTGGCTGTTTGATGTTGTTGGATTGTTTTTATTTTGTTCCCTAATGTAGTTTTGAAGAGTTCCGAGTGGAGCTTCTTCTTGATTTAATTATGGTTTTATTGATTTGATTACTGGACAAGGAGAAAAACAAACTCACCTTGTGGTGGATTTTTTAGGCACAAAATTCTTAAGTATGTAATAGTAAATTATTTTTTAAATGTTTGTATAAAAAATATATATAAAACAAACATATGTAAAAATACATAGCATGCTTAAACATATTTACAATGTTGTCAACATCATCACATAGTTATAAATACTGTAATTCTTGCACCAGATGTTTCAGAGTGCATATGTGTCTCCTTCTTCAGGGTTATATTTAAGCAAGAATATTTTGTATACTAAAATAGAATATTAGAAAGAATAAATAGATATACAGATATTGTTAGGACCTGGGCTTGGCGTGGTGTGTTTGGTGGTGACTCTGCTTGCTGAGCCACCTGGAATGCTGGACAGCTCCTTGGACAGTTCCTTGCATAGTTCCTTGAATGATCTTGTCTTGAATCTTGTTTGCCTTGAGCCTTGAACCCTTTGCTCCTCTCATGAACTTCCTGATTTAAGCCATGTCCCTGCACTTCCTGGTTGCCAGAATATTGTGCCTTCACCAGCCAATATCTTGCTCCTGTCTCTCTTGCTGCCGGCCGTATCTTTGCTACCATTCACTACCGACATTTGGCTCGTTCCCGACTACGCTTCTGCCGAATCCCAACCTGCAACTATTTGTTTCCGACTTTTGGCTCGTTTCCCAAATAAGCGTCTGCTTGATCCCTACCTGTTATATCTGCTTCCGGACCCCGGCTTGCTCACCTCCTGGTGGGGCTATCCTGAGGACCGCGACTTGGCACTAACACGCAGCAAAGCCCTTCTCCACCATCAGGAGCTCTGGTGAATACCGGTTAGTGCTTAAATCCCGCACCTCAGGTGAACCTGTGTCATTAGCCAGAAACGCTGCTATAGCTACTGGCCTCTGAGCCTGACTTCAGACCGTGACAGATATATGACATTCCAATGCCATTCATAGATATACATCGAATTAGACAGGTTTTTTATATACAGTTCTTCACTTACATATGTTGAATTGATGTAACGCTTCAATGTATTGTAGTTAAAAACATATGAGGGCAGAGTATACTCTGAATTTTTTGCCAGAAGCCCAGATAGAAATGGTATGCCCCCAGGAGGGCGTTGGTACTGGGCCTAGAGGCCCAGAAGCTGACAGTATTCCCACACACAGCACAAAATCTCGGGAGGGTCAGGCCAATTATGTAGTATAGTAGGTAGATAGAGTTTTATATATATGTTTTTTACTTGGCAATATTTCATATGTTCCACAAAATAAGTACCTGCAAATGCTGTGTAATCTCACATAAAGTGAGGGAGAAGTTGCCTGTGGAGCCATGTATCCACCACTGCTAGAAAAAATATATAATGATACTGGTTTAATCATTTTTTTAGAGGATTTTTAATTTTAAATTTTTAGGATTGTTTTTAAATATATTTAAAAAAATAATATTTCTAATTAATTGATTATCTAACCAAAACCGTAGTTTTATGTGAGGTAAATTAAATTAAAACACAAAGTATATATCAAATAAAATCGGTAATCAATCTAAAGTAAATTTAAATTTTGCCCAAATCAAAATAAATATATATATATTTTTTATTGATTTATTAATTGAATATCAATTTTTACCCCCTATTTTTTATTGTTGAATTATCTATTAATATATATTGCAAATGCGCAGAGGAAAAATTGTGAATAAGAAGTGTGGGAGGATATACATGCCCTGCATATCCCCATACCACATTACATTTGTCGGTTCAGTGTGCGGTACTACACGTCACTGGGCCGACTCTTCCCAGCTCACCCCATGTTCGTGAGTCTGCGCATTCAATCGCAAGTGCATTGCAGCTTCTCCATTCATGGTCTTCGTCTGCGGTTCCCGCTTACTGTCGCAGGTAGCATTCAAACCTTTTCGTATCATGTGCAATCTTGCAAATCGTTATGCTTCCTATCCTGCATCCCTTGTGTAAAAAACCTGCCTCTGAGTTATTGTTGCTCATGTCCCAACATCATTCAGCAACTTCCTCCTGCCAAACATACGATTCATTTGTAAATCCGAGCCACTGTCGGTCATTGTTTGATATCACTCACCACAGGCTTCACTGGTTATAAAATCCACTGTCCATGGGGTTGACGTCTCATCCGTTTGGAGATTAGCATGTATTGTTTGTATGGGTTCTTTGACAGAGTGAGACGGTAATTAGACCCACTTGGTGCCTTGTCTGCACTTGATTAGCCTGGGGAGACAGGTGGTTGGTAGGTGTTCGGATTCAAAGCAAGGGGTAGCACTCTACAACCAATTCGTATGAGATTTATTCAATGCCCCTACCGATTTGCATCGGATTAATTTCATGCATTTTACAAACGATTTGTATCAGTCATTTCTCTTTACAACTAATTTGTATCAGATACATTGCATATTTTCTACCGTTGCCATTCGTTGTTTCCCCCATGCTGTGTGTTTTAGTGTGTTTGAAATGCCAATGCCTGTAACAGCTTGTAAACTCTGCCAGACACGATAACTCAAGTTTACCAGCATTTCGTTCACAGCCGTTTTAAAAAAAAAGGCAGGGAATATTGTCTCAGCAGCTTGACACTCATTTGAGGCCCTTGCAAAATGTAATATCATCTCAGCTACCTCACACTCGTCTAGACCTTTGCAACCACACAATCCCGTCTCAGCAACCTGGCACCCGTTCAGACCCTTGCAGCCATACAAAGTCGTCTTAGCAGCCTGACACTCATTTAAGACCATTGCAAACGCAATATCGTCTCAGCAACCTGACACCCGTTCAGACCCTTGCAGCCATACAAAGTCGTCTCAGCATCCCGACACTCATTTGAGACCATTGCAAAACACAATATCGTCTCAGCAACCTGACACCCGTTTAGACCCTTGCAGCAATACAAAGTCGTCACAGCAGCCTGACACTCATTTAAGATTGCAAACGCAATATCGTCTCAGCAACCCCTCACTTGTTGAGACCCTTGCAACCACGCAATTTTTATCATAAAAAAAATTCATACTCATCGAGACCCTTGCAACCATGCAATATTGTCTCAGCAAACCTGACCGAGACCCTTGCAACCACACAGTGCCATCTCAAAACAGACCTCATAATCATCAAGACCTTTGCAACCACGCAATATCGTCTCAGCAAACCAGACTGAGACCCTTGCAACCACGCAATATCGTCTTAGCAAACCAGACTGAGAGCTTTGCAACCACGCAATATCGTCTCAGCAAACCAGACTGAGACCCTTGCAACCACACAATATCGTCTCAGCAAACCAGACTGAGACCCTTGCAACCACGCAATGGCGTCTCAAAACAAACCTTCATACTCATGGAGGGCCCAGCAACCTGACACTCACTGACACCCTTGCAACCACACAATATAGTCTGCAGTAGTATAAAACACTTTGCAGCACGCACCTACATGCAAACCCGAATACAAACTAAACTTGCAAACACACCTCAGTGACAAACAATCAGCCACACAAACACGCAGCAGTACCCAGTTGGCCATACATCTTCAGTGGCACGCAGGCTTTTCTTTGTCTTTTCCCTGAGATTAGTTCAGGTTTCCATCCAGCACCAGCGAGTGCAAGTTGGTCAGCGAGTGCACGTTGGTCAGCGAGTGCACGTTGGTCTGCGAGTGCACGTTGGTCTGCGAGTGCACGTTGGTCAGCGAGTGCACGTTGGTCTGCGAGTGCACGTATATCGTCTTGTTGAGATCCTGTGTATTGTCTTGATTTTCTCACACCAATGCAAGATCTAGTCCAAGTTCTCAAACTAGACCAAGCATCAGTAGCAGACCTAGCAACTTCCCCACCTGATAGAACAGCATTTCAATGTTCATCCCGTCAGTGTCAGCCGAGCCACCATGGGCTTTGCGGCCATTTTGCGGCCGCCACTTGAATTTCTGCTTAACCCAGTCTTCATCACTCCCCGTGCTGTACCCCATTAAGGTACCGTATTCTTCGCTCCATAAGACGCACCTGACCATAAAACGCACCTAGGTTTTAGAGGAGGAAAACACCAAAAAAAATATTCAAGGTGTACTAAAATATTTTCCAGTGCCCATGGAATGCAGTCTAAACATTGCCCATAGTAAATTCTGAGTGACCATTGCCCATAGTAAATGCAGAGTGACCATTGCCCATAGTAAATGCAGAGTGACCATAGCCCATAGTAAATGCAGAGTGACCATAGCCCATAGTGAATGCCGAGTGACCATAGTAAATGCCGAGTGACCATAGTAAATGCAGAGTGACCATAGTAAATGCAGAGTGAGAGTTGCCACAAATGCAGCCTTACCTTACATTGCTCTTTCACCTAGCAGAAGAGCAGCCCGAGCCAGCCAGCTGGAAGATCGCCCGGCGAACAGGGGGGTTTGGAAAGTCTGTCCCCCGCTCTCCTGCCTCTTTTCCAGAGGTTCTGGCGGGAGGAGATGCGAGCGGTGGCAGGGGGCAGAGCCAGCGGCGGTGTGGGGCAGTGTCATACCACCTAGCAGAAGACAGAGCAGCCCGAGCCAGCCAGCCGGAAGATCGCCCGGTGAACAGGGGGGTTTGGAAAGTCTGTCCCCCGCTCTCCTGCCTCTCTTCCAGAGGTTCCGGCGGGAGGAGATGCAAGCGGTGGCAGGGGGCGGAGCCAGCGGCGACGTGGGGCAGTGTCATACCATATATTCGGACTATAAGATGCAGGAACATTTTCCTCCATATTTCTGGGGGGAAAAAGTGCGTCTTATAGTCCGAAAAATACGGTAGATCTAAGTCATCACGTCCTTCCTGCGCAGGCTCGTGCAGCTGTCACTCCGTCACCAGTTTCATATCTTCTGTAGACATATTCTAGGCAAATGCAAAATCGCAGCTGATGCGCTGTCCCGTTCCAACCTTACTTTGTTTTTTCCAGCAAGAGCCTGGAGTTGACCCATCAACTATCCCTGTCCCACCCTGGTCGTTGCTGTCGATAGACTGTCGCATCTCGCCAACGCAACCCAGCTTATTAACCACTCTTTGGCCCCGTACACACGACCAAACATGTATGCTGAAACTGGTCCGCGGGCCAGTTTCAGCATACATGTTCGGTCGTGTGTAGGCGCGAGCGGGCCGAATTCCAGCAAACATTTGCCCGCCGGGCCTTTTCCCAGCGGGCAAATATTCCTGGACGTGTTTTAAAACCGTCCGCTGGAATCCTGCCCGCTCGGACATGTACGGTCGTCAGTACAGACCTACTGTACATGTCCGAGCGCCCGCCGTCCCTCGCATGCGTCGAATGACTTTGACGCATGCGTGGAAGCCTTTAAATGGCAGGCCCGCCCACGTCGCCGCGTCATCGTCGCGGCGACGATGCGCACACGCCCCGCGTAGTGTTTACGCGCGGACTTCTGTACGATGGTTAGTACAACCATCGTATAGAAGCCCTCTGGCAGACATGTACGGTGAAAACGGTCCGACGGACCGGTTTCACCGTACATGTTTGCACGTGAGTACCCGGCCTTAGGCACGCAACACAATGAATGCCTATAGAATTGCTTGAAACACTAACCGCACATTTTTGGCCCCTTGCCCCGGAGCAGCAATAGGCGATGTTAGACCCATTCTATCCTTCATACCGTATTGCCACATGCAGCTGACCCTTTCTCACAATACTATCAAACTATACCTAGATGGCGCCCAGCATTTCCTGTCCCTGCAGGACCCCAGTAAACCGTCAGTATTCTCAAGCCCATGCAGTCAAGTTCCTCCTACAGGGCGCCTAGAGTTTCAAGAGTGCCCTCTTTAGGGAATGTCTGAAATCCTTACTCGTTCCCCGTTTGGGGCTTTGCCCAGCATAGTCATTCCATCAGCCATAGACTACTGCTCCATCTACCCAGCCAATCTTATGGTAGCTCGTTGCTACCCTTTCTTTTTTTTTTTTTTTATTTATAACAGGAAGATCGGCCCGCACAGGCCATGATGGTACAACAGTTCAACTTGTGTCATACCACACATCAGGTTACAGGGTCAACAACAGTGCAGCCTATCATCTCATGGGACATTACAGATCAGTTATTGAAAGGCTGTATTATCTACTGGTGGTATCATCAAGCTACATCAGCGTGTGTCTAAATATAAGACATCTCTAGAGAGTCCCTGGGTGTATGACCCCATTTAGAGTGGCAGCGTGTGTGCTACTGGGAGGCCTAAAAATCTGCCTGCCAATCTACGTGTGATGTCCCTCGCATGGACCCCCTCAGGGGTCCGCACGAGCATCACGTATGCCCCTCGGCCTAGGGGGGCCCTTAGGTAGCTTGACCCCTGCCGGACCAATCCCTCCTTCATTTTCCAAAGTATTTAAATAATAAGAAATTAGAAAGACCAGGTACTGGTGTACCGAAAGAGAAGAAGAAGAGCAAAGAGAGAGAAAAGAGAAGTGTCAGGGGGTTGGGGGGGGATTCCTGGGGGGGGGGTGCGGTCAGGTAGTTTGGGGAACGTACTAATCGGCGTCTCCTGCTTGCTCTTCCCTAAGGCTCCGTCCTTCAGAGGAGTATTTAAACACATTCCACAGTTGCCATGTGTTTTTGTATGCTTCCTGTCTATTTTGGCTGGTGAGGATAAGATCCTCCAAACGGTTGATACTATCGACTTTGTTGAGCCAGAGGGCTAGTGTGGGTGAGTTCTGGGATTTCCAAGTCAGCGGGATGCAGGCCTTAGCCGCATCTAGTAGGTGGCGCACCACCGATTTCTTGTAAACCCGAAGAGGGGTGTCCGTTGCGTGAAGCAGGAAGAAAGCTGGGTTGTCTGGGATTTCCCGGTCACTGAATTTCTGTGTTATGCGACGTACTTCGCTCCAGAATCCCCGTAGACGGGTACAGGACCAGAAAACATGTAGGAGGGTACCTCTCTCCTCCAGACAGCGCCAACACAGGTCCGACGCCTCCGGAAAGAGAGTGTGCAACAGCACCGGGGTCCTGTACCATCGAGTCAAAATTTTATAATTCGTTTCTTGGGTCCTGGAGCATATGGAGGACTTGTGGGTTAGCTCAAGGATGCGTTGTTTTTTACCCGTGGAGAAGGAGCAGCCCAGATCCCCCTCCCATTTAAGGATGCATGGGACAGGGCTGTCAGCGGGCGGGACGTTTAGTATACCGTACATCAGTGACAGAGTGTGAGATACCATCCCGGACCCCATACACAACTCCTCCAGGGGCGTGAGTGGTTGCTGTGTGCCATTAGGAGGTGGCATGCTGCTCAGGAAATGTCCCGACTGAAGCGCTCTCATGTGGTCCAACCCATAAGGACCCGTGGGATCCGCCAGCTCCGCGGCGGTCTTCCATTTCCCCCTATCGCTAAAGTGTGATGCCTGGCTAAACCCGGCCTTGCGTAATTCAAGGAATTTTTTATCCAGCAGGCCCGGGGAGAATTGGGGATGGCCCAGTATTGGTCTCAGCCTGGAGTTGCGCGTTGTGAGCGAGGGTTTTATCCACAATTGCGAGCAGATCTTAGTTGTCGTACCTATCAGCGGGTGACTCTTTAGACCCGGCGGCAGCGCCGCAAAGCACCACGGGGCTCCGCGTAGTGGGACAGGACTCTGGCTCTGCTCAATCTGTGTCCACAGTTTGGTGTTGCTACCCTTTCTGAACCAGCTCCCTGAGTGGCAGCCAGTTTGTCCAGCATGTCAGAATCCTCCTAAGCAACTTGGGCTTCAAACCCCAGTCAGTTCTCTGGACATTCCTTCCGAATTAGAGCAGCCTCAGCTGCCTCACAACAGGGAGTACCAGACCACGTAATCAATACTAGGCTGATGGAAGTCTGCTTGTTTTGCCACATGCATCCCAAATCCTCAGGAAGAAACGGCACAAGCCTTTACCAAGCTGGCTCAATAAATACAAGAAATCAACAAAAGCTATTTCCCTATTTGAGTCTTTTGCCCCCTTTTCTTGGCATACTGACCAGACCACCAAGGCACACTTCAGGTCTATTTATGTTGTGTAAGTCTTGTCACGTGTTTATGTGATCCACATCTCTCTCGGTCAGAGGGCCACGACCATAAACTCTATCTACCTACTATACTACAGAATAGGCATATTTTCTCTTAAAAACTACATAATAATTTTTTGATATTTACAGGGTCACTCACGTATCTCGGCCCCAGTGGATCCCTTGGCTTGACCCTCCTGGGATTTTGTGCTTTGTGTGGGAATACTGTCAGCTTCTGGGCCTCTAGGCCCAGTACCAACGCCCTCCTGGGGGCATACCATTTCTATCTGGACTTCTGGCAAAAAATTCAGAGTATACTCTGCCCTCATATGTTTTTAACTACAATACATTAAAAAGCATTACATCAATTCAACATATGTAAGTGAAGAACTGCATATAAAAAACCTGTCTAATTAGATGTATATCTATATATGGTATTGGAATGTCATATATCTGTATATCTATTTATTTATTACAATATTCTGCAGTCCAAAATCGTGAGACAAGTCATATAAGAGTGAAAGGGGGCTTAGTCAAACCAAGGGGGAAAAAACATACAATCTTTTTGGGGCGTAAGAATTTAACAAATAATTTATGTGTGCTAATTTGGTTATTTCATTTCTTTTAACAGTAAACCTGAAGTACCAAAAAGAGAGAATTTAAAAATCACAAATACTGAAGATAGAGAGATAAAGGAAATGAGGAAGAAATTTAAGGTATTACAATGACAAACCTTATTTAATGCACCAACCATACAGTATTATATTATGATATCATTTTTTTTTTTTTCAAAGTTTTCAAATTTCAGACCTTTTTTTTTCATTTACCTTTGTTCATTCTCTAAATGGTTGAGATAATATGTACCTGTTTTAGCACTGAGTAATACCATAAAATAGGTTGTTCACTTGTACTTTTGTCATTTCAGTTAAAAAGGCAGAAGAGTGATTCCAGTGACACCTTTTTCATGGTTTTAACTTAGTGGTTTAACATATAGCAAATGTCTCCATAAACATCGTTTTCATAAACAGAGAGGCTACTTTCACACTGCAAGCGCGGTAAAGTGCCACTATTTTTACCGTCGCTTTACAGTCGTTTTTGCGGTGCTATGCCGGCGGTTCAGCAGCGCTGTTCATTGATTTCAATGGGCAGGGTCTCTGTAGGAGTGGTGTATACACCGCTCCTACAGCGCCCAGGGGCGGACTGACAACTCATGGGGCCCCCGGGCAATAGAAGATTATGGGGCCCCTCTGGCTTACAGATGGCCACCACGCCAGGAGGCAGTGCAGAGGCAGGGCAGCTAAAATCTTGGGATATTCACATTAAAAGCATGTCAGTTTTGGACATATCAGGGACAGATCTAAAAAAAAACACAGATTTTTACATACTGTCCCTGGTTTTACTGAGCCTGGCAACCCTGATGGGGCCCCCTAGTGGCATGGGGCCCTCGGGCAGTGACCGAGTGACTCAATGGTCAGTCCGCCCCTGACAGCGCCTCAAATATGCGGCTAGCAGGACTGTTTTTACCATCCTTACAGCGCACCACTCCAGTGTGAAAGCCCTCAGGCTTTCACACTGGAGAGAAAGGAGAGGCTCTTTCAGGGAGCCTTTGCAGGCCCTTTTTTTAGCGCTATAGCACCTGCAAAGCGCCTCAGTGTGAAAGTAGCCAGATACTTCCGACCATCTTATGGCACCTATCTCAGCAGAGTGCTTCACAAGCACAGTTTTAAATGTTTTTTGTTAATTAGTAAAACGGGAAAAGGAAAGGGAGCAGTGCTAGCAGAGAGCAGAAAATACTATTTGAAATCTAAAAGGGTGGAGGAAGGTGGGTGGGTGGTTGTTTGCACCAAATGGAGAATGTTTTGGAAGATTGCTCATCCTGTAAACAGTTGGCTGGTGGTGATGAGTGGGACTTCAAGACCTAGAAACATTTTTTAGACTATACTATAAACAGAATAAATTATACAAACATTTCACCTATTAACCACTTGCTGCCCACTCACAGTACATTTACTGTGACGGGCGGCACAGTTAGGCACTGAGACATACCCATATGTTACAGCACACTTTTTGATTTTCGAGCATGCATGCTGACCTGTGCTGTAATTGGCTACACCAGAAGTTTATCAACAGGTTTCAGCCAATTTTTTTGGCCATAAACTTGCTGATTGACTGTAGCCAATCACAACACAGCCCTGTGCCGTGTTTGTAAAGAGAAGATACAGGATCTGGCCGGTTCTTCGTCCATGAGCTTTTTTCAGTCAGTGAGAGAAGATGGATCCTGTGTGAGTAAAATCAGCACATATACACTTGCATACAACTGTTGGGCACATTTAACCCCTTGATTGCCCTCCAGTTAACCCCTTGATTGCCCTGTCACCAGTGTCATTAGTACAGTGTGCTGTTGTTATCACTAATCACTGTATTAGTGTCACTAGCAAAGTCAGATAGCAGATACAGTAGCACAGCCAGTGTCAGTAAGTGCCAAATTGTCTGCCACACTTTTAGCAATCACACCATAAGTCGCTGATCACCACCATTACTAGTGTCTGTACGGAGCAGTATCTTGTAAAAATGGTATAGTGCAGCGCTATGTATAGTGATTGAAAATAGTAGGGCTCCTGCTGATCAGACAAAAGCTGATAGCGGAGATTCACTAAAGTGCAAAAAAAAACGGGCTCTGCTGAAGCCACTGCGATTATTTGATTTACCTTCTCAAATACGAATGTCCATTTTTACTTACACAATAAATATATATTTTTTGTCTAAATGGTATCACAATATGTGGCCTATTCTCTCTCGCTTTATCAATGTACTATTTGGATGAATTGCCTATGAGTTTTGGTCACTACATCCTTGGTTGAGACCTATTGGCGACAATAGTGTGATGGACCTCCGCTTCATATGTCCACATTGGAAGCTGTGTATGCTGACATACTTCTCTCCCCTGGGTGTGCTACACCAAAATTTCTGTTGACTCATTGGGCTTATGCCTAGTTGGGTTCAACGTGTCTGGTAAGCCTCTTTTTCTATTGGTGGTGGAATATCTACAGACATACTGGTTTACAACTACTCACCTTGAAGTCACTTTATCCACTGGAATCACTTTATGGATTATATAATTATGCACATGCACCTTTGTTTCATATAAATGTGTTATTGTTAATCACATAGGGCCAAATCCTCAGCCAGGCGGCGTAACTTAACTTTCTGCAGTTAAGTTACACTGACTTAAAGTTTTTACCTAAGTGCCTGATCCTCAAAGCACTTACGTAAAAATTTCAAGCCGTGTAAGTTAAGTGCCGCCGTCGTAAGGCGTTCCTCCTCTCCGGGGGGGGTTTACAATTTAAATGAGGCGCGCTCCCACGCCGGCCGTACTGCGCATGCGTGTGACGTCATTTTCCCGACGTGCATCGCGCGAACGTAATTGACGCCGGGCGGCTTTGTGGATTGCGACGGGACACTAAAGTTGCGACGGGTGAAAAAAAGACGCGCCGGGAAAACAAATTATAAAAAAAAATGACAGCGTCGCTCGGCATGCATTCCTGAGGGAGAACTCCATGCCAATTTTCAATGAAAAAAACGGCATGGGTTCCCCCCCCAGGAGCATACCAGGCCCTTAGGTCTGTTATGGGTTGTAAGGAGACCCCCCCTCCGCCGAAAAATTGACGTAGGGGGTCCCCCTACAATCCATACCAGACCCGTATCCAAAGCACGCTACCCGGCCAGCCAGGAAGGGAGTGGGGACGAGCGAGCGCCCCCCCCCTCCTGAGCCGTGCCAGGCCGCATGCCCTCAACATGGGGTGGTTGGGTGCTCTGGGGCAGGGGGGCGCACTGCGGGCCCCCCCACCCCAGAGCACCCTGTCCCCATGTTGATGAGGACAGGACCTCTTCCCGACAACCCTTGCCATTGGTTGTCGGGGTATGCGGGCGGGGGCTTATCGGAATCTGGGAGTCCCCTTTAATAAGGGGGCCCCCAGATACCGGCCCCCCACCCTAAGTGAATGGATATGGGGTACATCGTACCCCTATCCATTCACCTGTAGGCAAAAAGTCAAAGTTAATAAACACACAACACAAGGCTTTTTAAAATAGTTTATTATTCTGCTCCGGAGGCCCCCCCTGTCTTCGTTATTAGCTCTTTTACCAGGGGGGGCTTCTTCTTCCACTCTCCGGGGGTCTTCTCCGCTCTCCGGGGGTCTTCTCCGGACTCCGGGGGGCTTCTTCCATCTTCTCCCCTCTTCCGCTCTTGACTCGGCGAACCCCGGTTCTTCTGCAGCTCTCCGGTGCCTTCTTCTTCAGCGCTGGCTGCCTGCTATGTTTGTGTGTTAGCTCGATTTCTAACAGGCAGCCGGCGCGGTCTTCTGTGGCGTCATCTTCTCTTCTGTTCTTCTCCCCTCTTCCGATGTTGCCTCGTCGCCTGTTGTCGCTGTAATGATGGAAGCGCGCCTTGCATCCCATTTATATAGGCATCACCGTCCCATCATGCTCCGGTAGGTACCCACGTGGTGGGTGCCTACCCACGTGCACCCACCACGTGGGTACCTGCCGGAGCATGATGGGACGGTGATGCCTATATAAATGGGATGCAAGGCGCGCTTCCATCATTACAGCGACAACAGGCGACGAGGCAACATCGGAAGAACAGAAGACCAGAAGACCCTGACGTCACAGAAGACCGCGCCGGCTGCCTGTTTGAAATCGAGCTAACACACAAACATAGCAGGCAGCCAGCGCTGAAGAAGAAGGCACCGGAGAGCTGCAGAAGAACCGGGGTTCGCCGAGTCAAGAGCGGAAGAGGGGAGAAGATGGAAGAAGCCCCCCGGAGTCCGGAGAAGCCCCCCCCGGAGAGCGGAAGCAGAAACCCCCCCCGGAGAGCGGAGAAGACCCCCGGAGGGTGGAAGAAGAAGCCCCCCCTGGTAATTGAGCTAATAACGAAGACAGGGGGGGCCTCCGGAGCAGAATAATAAACTATTTTAAAAAGACTTGTGTTGTGTGTTTATTAACTTTGACTTTTTGCCTACAGGTGAATGGATAGGGGTACGATGTACCCCATATCCATTCACTTAGGGTGGGGGGCCGGTATCTGGGGGCCCCCTTATTAAAGGGGACTCCCAGATTCCGATAAGCCTCCGCCCGCAGACCCCGACAACCAACGGCAAGGGTTGTCGGGAAGAGGTCCTGTCCTCATCAACATGGGGACAGGGTGCTCTGAGGTGGGGGGGCCCGCAGTGCGCCCCCCTGCCCCAGAGCACCCAACCCCCCCATGTTGAGGGCATGCGGCCTGGCACGGCTCAGGAGGGGGGGGGGCGCTCGCTCGTCCCCACTCCCTTCCTGGCTGGCCGGGTAGCGTGCTTTGGATACGGGTCTGGTATGGATTGTAGGGGGACCCCCTACGTCAATTTTTCGGCGGAGGGGGGGTCTCCTTACAACCCATAACAGACCTAAGGGCCTGGTATGCTCCTGGGGGGGAACCCATGCCGGTTTGGAATTTACAAATTGCCGTGGAGTTCTCCCTCGGGAATGCATACCAAATGCCGTCGCTTGAATGGGCCTTTACAAGGTGTGACTAACTTTACACTTTATAAAAGCAGCCCTAGTTTTACACCAGGCAAACTAACACTTACGGCGAAAAAACTAGGCACAAAAGCTTTGAGGATCGCCCTAAGTGCTAATTTGCATACTAACAGAGGCATTTCGACTCGAAATGCCCCCAGTGGCGGATGCGGTACTGCATCCTAAGATCCGGCAGTGTAAGTCCCTTACAGATGTCGGATCTTCTGCCTAACTTAGGAAAACTGCTTCTGAGGATCAGTTCCAAAGTTAGAACCAGAGATACGACGGCTTACGCCGGAGTATCTCTTTTGTGGATTTGCCCCATATTAGTTACATTGAGTGTCATTATTAGATTAATTTTCTATATGGTTTTTTTTCGCACTTTAGTGAATCTCCGCTATCAGCTTTTGTCTGAACAGCAGAAGCCCTACTCTTTTCAATCACTAGATTTAGTGCTGCACTATACCATTTTTAATTTGTTCATTTCACAGATTGATCTTTTGTTGTGGTGGCTGCTATTGTTTGTTATTTTAAGACAGCGCGTTTGTTTTCTTTTTTCTATACACCGGAGCAGTATCTTGAGCACAATTATCAGAACTATACTTAGAACTATACACTATGGGCCAGATTCTCAAAGGCGTTACGACGGCGCAACACCATTTGCGCCGTCGTAACTCCTCATCTGGCCCCGGGTATCTATGCAAATGATTCTTAGAATCAGTTACGCATAGATACCCATTAGATCTGACAGGCGTAAGGCTCTTACGCTGTCAGATCTTAAAAGCAATTTTTTTCCCGCCGCTAGGTGTCGCATCGTCGTTTTCCCCGTTGTCTATGCAATAGTATAGTGTTCCCAAAAATGCAGTATTAACATGATCAGCCCTAATCACTGCCAGCACTTGTGTTTTAACCCCCCCCCCCCATTCTTCGACAAGCAACAAGTGCAGTGTCAGTTTCTGATCACTGCCACCTCTGATACATTGTCCACAAAACAGCAGGGTTAGCCACATCAGGCAAGCATTTCTTGACTGCTAGCCAGGAGCTTTTTTTCCCCATAGTTACCACTAGGTACCTTTAAATTTAGTGCCCAAAATGTCCATAGAAAGGTACACTAGTAAGGAGGCCTATAGGATTCTAAGCATGACAGATGAGAGCGGAGAGGAAGCCTCAGTATCAGGCTCAGAATATAACAATGTAGAAAGATGCGTCACCATGACAGCTAGTTTGAACAATGGTGAAGAGGTCCCTGCTAAAACCAGGTGTACCCAACCCCGTGTTGCTGAAGTGCTAAAACTGCATAATTATGGTCATATGCAACAGGGCGCAAGCACTAGCACTGCACTACTTTTTGATGATCTGGCAAGCACCAGAGATGTAGTACATCCTGGCCTATTAAACACCAGCACTGCAGTATTTCATGGTTAAGTGGCCAGCACTGCAGTACAAGCTGATGAGGTGGCTAGCCATAGTAGCATAATGCAATGACAGCCACCAAGAATTCAAGCATTATATGACAAACTCAATTGTCACTGGATTTAGTTATGTAGCGCCCTGCTCCTGTTGGGTAGGCGCTATTTGTAAATTTAAGTTGTCTGAGCTGTAGTTTAGCTCAGAATGAATATGTCAAATTATTGGTTTCTGTTCCAGTTCAGCTGCGTTGCACATTTTCCACTTGACTGTGGCTGTCGCCACAGGTCAAGGTTTGAAACGCAGCGGGTTGGGTGCATTGAGTATTCTTTCCCAGAAGCAGCTCAGTGGGTGTGGTCCCTGCCGCTGTGCTTTCTGGAAGAGAGTACTTAAGGGACAGACACTGTTCTGGCAGGGTCTTCCGATCCTGACCTGATGGCCCTCCTGGCCTCAGGGATGTGCTAGCAGTTTTTTTTCCAGCCTCTGGGCCTGCTGGCCCAAGGCTCCGCTACTGAGAGTAGGCCCAGGAGTTTCTGTGGCCTACTGGTCCAGGGGTGGTCCTGTCCTGCGGGAAGAAGCCGAACAATTGGGGATTCAATTGGAGGACGCATCCTGGCCAATCTACCACACAGTGCTGCCGGCTACCTGAAAGATCCTGGTACTGTGTAGCTGTGTCTTTGGAACTTTTGCAAAGTGTGTGTGTGGTTACATGGTCCTGTGGCAGAGGATTGTGCAACAACTCGTTTAAACTCATCAAGTCTGTGGCAGAAACTTTTGAACGAGCTTCGCACCGGCTGCTAGGTCAGTGAGAGAGGTCTATCCGGTGGTTGCTGAATCCAGTGTGGAAACGGTTTGTCCTCTGGATCCAAGAACGTAGCCATGATCCACAAAGCAAGGTACCTGAATCTCCCCTAACCCTCTCTCCATCCCTCTGAGTGAGTTTGTTTAACCACTTCAATACCGGGCTTTAAAACCCACCTCCTTCCCGGGCCTATTCTGGCACTTCTTTCCTACAAATCCTCATTCTTTTGCTAGAAAATTACTCAGAACCCCCAAACATTATATATGTTTTTTTAGCAGACACCCTAGGGAATAAAATGGCGGTCATTGCAACTTTTTATCTTGCACCGTATTTGCGCAATAATTTTTTAAACGGCTTTTTTTTGTAAAAAAAATGGTTTCATAAATTAAAAAATAACAAAACAGTAACGTTAACCCAATTTTTTGGTAAAATATGAAAGATGATGTTACGCCGAGTAACTAGATACCTAACATGTCACGCTTTAAAATTGCGTACACTCATGGAATGGCGCCAAACTTCGTTACTTTAAAATCTCCATAGGCGACACTTTAAAATTTTTACAGGTTGCCAGTTTAGAGTTACAGAGGAGGTCTAGTGCTAGAATTGTTGCACACGCTCTAACGCACGCGGCGACACCTCACATGTGTGGTTTGAACGACGTTTACATACGTGGGCGGGACTTACGTGTGCGTACGCTTCTGAGCGCGAGCTACCGGGGACAGGGGCATTTTAATTTTTTTATTATTATTTTTTCTTTTTTCTTTTACTTATTTCTTTATTTTTTACACTTTTTTTTACACTTTTTTTTTTTTCAATCGCTTTTATTCCTATTACAAGGAATGTAAACATCCCTTGTAATAGGAATGTGTGTGACAGGTCCTCTTTAAGGAGAGATGCGGGGTCAATAAGACCCCACATCTCTCCTGCAGGCTGGAAAGAATGAGATCGTGAAAAAAAATTCACAGATCTCATTCAAACTAGCCGCAATTGCGGTTTGTTTACTTACGGGGACCCGGGCGTGACGTCATCACATCGCGCCCGGGCCTCCGACGGTCATAGAGATGACTGGTGACCAGATCGTCACCAGTCTTCTCTATGGCAAACATCCGGCGGACGGCGATCATCTCTCCGGGCCCCCGGTGGGACGGGAGAGCCCGGAGAAGCACCGGATGGCGGCGGGAGGGGGGGGATGTCCCCTCCCGCCGCCTGTAAGAACGATCTAGCGGCGGAACCGCCGCTATGATCGTTCTTACGGTGCGCAGGATCGCCGCCGCTAAAAAATGATATCTCAATGATGCCTCCGGGTGCAGGCATCATTGAGATATCCCCCCGCAAAGCCCATCACGTCATATGACGTCCACCCAGGATAACAGGTCCCCGTTTTGGACGTCATATGACGGCGTGCGGGTGTCAAGTGGTTAATAAAACCGTGGAAGAAAAAAAGACCAAGTGTTGGTGCAGACATTTGTGAATAACTCTTCAAGGAGGACCCCTAAGACGCACGTGGTAAGGTAACGGCAGGCCAAAATTCAAACCAGCAGCTCCTATGGGGGTAGTGCTACAGTTAACTAAGCAATTAACTCTTTACTTCCCCCAACTACTTTTGATTGAGAGGTAGTAAATGTTCACAATATTGGCAATAGTAATTTATAACTTTAAATAACCGTCTGTATACACACACTGCACACAGGTATCTCCAGAGATTTACCATGTAGTAGAGCTCTTCAGGTATTTTTTTACGTTTTGTGCTAGTGCATTAGAGATAACTTTAACATTTCAAAATATTATTTAATAATGAAAAAGTATAAATGGTGCAAATAAAATATTTAGAGAAAAAAGGTATACAAAGTGTGACAGCAGGCAGGTAAAAACGCCTGGTTGCATCCGGGATGGAAAATATATACCGTATGTCCCAGATACAGGCTTTATGCCGATTTATACCACTAGGGGGAAGTGTTGGGAGTCCTGCAGGGGAAGAGTTTAACGGGCCCAGCTGAAGTAAGTGGGCTCATTAAGACCTCTACAAAAACTCCCAGCATGCTAAGGGAGGTGCTCCAACCCGGGAACCAGTTCTGTGTGTGTATAGACTGGGGAGTGTGCTATCTGTCCTGTGCGGTGAGACAAAGCCTGTGTGGCTAACTTCTAAAACAGGGAGATAGGGGCTGGTGCAGCACAAGGCTGCACCTAGTTGTTAGGGAACCTACGTGTGTAGTAAGTGGTCAAGCTGACCAGGATTTCTTTTCATCTATTTTTTTTGTTTTGCTATTATATTTTTCATTGTATATAGTATAAATAAACCACACCTTTTTTTCACCTACAACGCTGTCTGCTGTGCCTGATTTTGTGTGATGAACCCATCCAGGGGGTCATACACACCCGCTGCAGAGATAACCCCCTCATAAAAGCCATACAAAGAGACAACAATGTTACAGCAAAACAAAAGGGTGAAAACTGAAAATACTTATCAAGTCCTGTTTCAGCTAGTCCAGATTGATGTAAAGAGTGTAAACCGCTCTAACCCAAAAAGCATGTGTGTTATGTGTTGCAGCTGGATATAAAAGTCCAGCGTATACACACAAGATATGATGTATCAAATACACAAACTAATGTGAAACTGGCGTGAAATTAAATAAATGAAAAGGTGCTGCAATTAGTTAATAGTTCAAATAGAGAACTAAGTGATAATGTGAAAAGAATAAATGTTAATGCGTAACCTAAAGTCGAATATCCCAGCGACTAAAACCAAACAAAAAATGGTATGGTAATGGTGTATCTTATATGTGTTTAAACCATAAAATACAAATAATAAAAAGTGATTCCTGAAATGAAAAACGTTATCAAGGCAGGATCTGACCCTCAGAGATCGTAATTAAGCAAGTCCATACAAAGGTGGCTTAATTACATAGGGTACTGAAGGAAACAAGGTGACAGTCCAAACAAAGTAGCAAAAAGCAATAAAAGCAGAAGGATGAAGCCCGTGAAGGGTACACCACTCTGACGGCTAGGTTGCAGACATTCGCTACAAATCTTCAGAAACTAGACACTTCTCCTATATAGATAAGGTGGCAGCTTACCGGAACGCTGATAAAAATCAGCTCAGCACAGGGTAATTCATCTGGCTCCTATCCTCTGTCGGGGAACGCCTTTGATTGTAGTCCCGGGACCTTCAGGATGGATCACTGGAATCCTGCGTACACTGACTCCGTCTCCTCTCAACAGAGGGGGTTTATTTAGTAAGCCACAGGTGAGGTGTTGCAAAAAAAGAGAAGAAACTTCATGGTGCATTAAAAAGGGGCTTGCTCTTTATTATTGAGCAGGTATTAGGCATCAAAAAAGTTTACAAAACACGATCTTCAAAAAACAAACAGAACACACTGCTAGTGCCTCAGCTCACGCCTAAACCAGCAGGTGTGTGTGAATCCTTAGCTCCACCCGACGCTGCGTTTCTCCTGTATGAGGCGTCCACTGGGAAAGGAAGCTAAAGGATCAGATGTTCAGAATCCTTAAATATCCTAACAGGAGCCGTGACACCGGAAGCAGACAAATACTAAGAGCCATCTTTCAGGATTGAGAGACAGCCATGCGGTGGATCCCCAATCAGCCTGTTTAGGGCCGACAATCTTTCACACAGCGATCCTCAATTCCCTTCTGATATACATAAATATATATATATATATATATATATATATATATATATATATATATATATATACATATATATATATATATATATATATATACATATATATAAAACTTTAATCAAAGCTAATTATTAAAAACTGTTTAAAATAAGAACTTGCACATATGAATAAAAATTGCACATAGACCATAAACTATGTCTGCTAGTACCAACTGAAGGCTAATATCAAAACGCACCTCTTTGTGCTCCCACCACAAAAACATAGGGAGCACCCCACATAATGTTGGATACTAGTCAGTGTGCACACAAATACCAGCATTTATATAAAAACAATAAAAATGAAAATGAAAATACATTGTATCAAAGCAATACATTACGATACACAATGTGCCTACTCTCATATTGGTATAAAATATAATATATAAACCCCCTGATCCTAATGTGTGCAATAAAGTATAACTGGAAAAAAAAACTCCTAATGAATAAGAGAGGAAAAAGGGGGGGGGCTTCTATATAGGGTGAAAAAAATAACAATAATGACCAAAAATTAGGCAAATGGGTGACATCAACTGTTATCTATGTAACAGTTGATGTCCCATTCTATGTTTAGGCCCCACGGGCTAAAACACTTCATGTCATAAATCAGTCGGGTCTCCCTACGGGAGATGTGACGCGTGAGGTCACTACCTCTCCAATGTGGGGTGTACTTTTCAATGCCTATCACTTTCAGCACTAAAGGATCCCGATTGTGACATTTGCGAACGTGTAGTGAGACACTGTGTTTAGTAAAGCCACCACGTATCCTGCACAGATGTTCTCCTATCCTAATATTTAGGGCCCGAGTGGTCCTCCCTATATATTGTAGACCACAAGGGCAGGCCAGCAGGTAGACATGTGCAATTCATTTTGTTTCTAATTCGTTTTTTTACGATAATTCGGAAATTCGTTAATTACGAATTTTCGTATTTACAAATTTTTTATTTACGAATTTTCGGACTTCCGAAAATTTTGAATTTACGAATTTTCGTATTTCCGAAAATTCGAATTTACGAATTTTCGTATTTCCGAGAATTCGAATTTACGAATTTTCGTATTCCCGAAAATTCGAATTTACGAATTTTCGTATTTCCGAAAATTCGTATTTATGAATTTTCGTATTTCCGTTTTTTTTTACGAATTTCGGATTTTCGGAATTTCGGATTTTCGGAAATTCGGAAATACGAAAAAAATTTGGATTTCCGAATTTTCGAAATTCCGAATTTTCGAATTTTTCAATTTTCTAATTTTTCTATTTTCGAATTTTTCAATTTTCGAATTTTCGAATTTTTCAAATTTCGAATTTTTTCACTTTTCCAATTTCGAATTTTTTCACTTTTCCAAATCTGAAAAATTCGAAATTTGAAAAATTCAACATCTGAAAGATGTTGAATTGTTCAAATTTCGAATTTTTCAGATTTGGAATTTTTCAAATTTCGAATTTTTCAAATTTCGAATATTCCTATTTCCGAATTTCGAATTTTCCAATTTTCGAATCTTCGAATTTCCGAATTTTCGTATTTACGAATTTCGAAAATTCGAAATGGAAAAATTCGAAAATTGAAAAATTCGAAATTCGAAAATTGAAAAATTCGAAAATTGAAAAATTCGAAAATTGAAAATTTTTTCAAACTTCGATTTTTTCAATTTTCGAAAATCGAAATTTCGAAAATTCGAAAATCGAAATTTCGAAAATTGAAAAATTCGAAAATGGAAAAATTAGAATTTTAGAATTTTTCAAATTTCGAATTTTTCAATTTTCGAATTTTAGAATTTTTCACTTTTCCAATTTCGAATTTTTCAATTTTAGAATTTTTCAATTTTAGAATTTTCGTATTTCTGAATTTCTAAAATTGAAAAATTCGAAATTTTAAAATTGAAAAAATCAAAGATTGAAAAAAAATTCCAAATTTTCCAATTTTCGTATTTCCGAATTTTCGCATTTACGAATTTCGAAAATTCGAAATTGAAAAATTCGAAAATTAAAAAATTTCGAATTTTTCAATTTTCGAATTTCAAATTTTTCAATTCGAAAATAGAAAAATTCGAAAATCAAAGCAATACATTACGATACACAATGTGCCTACTCTCATATTGGTATAAAATATAATATATAAACCCCCTGATCCCAATGTGTGCAATAAAGCATAACTGGAAAAAAAAAACTCCTAATGAATAAGAGAGGAAAAAGGGGGGGGCTTCTATATAGGGGGAAAAAATTAACAATAATGACCAAAAATTAGGCAAATGGGTGACATCAACTGTTATCTATGTAACAGTTGATGTCCCATTCTATGTTTAGGCCCCACGGGCTAAAACACTTCATGTCATAAATCAGTCGGGTCTCCCTACAGGAGATGACGCGTGAGGTCACTACCTCTCCAATGTGGGGTGTACTTTTCAATGCCTATCACTTTCAGCACTAAAGGATCCCGATTGTGACATTTGCGAATGTGTAGTGAGACACTGTGTTTAGTAAAGCCACCACGTATCCTGCACAGATGTTCTCCTATCCTAATATTTAGGGCTCGAGTGGTCCTCCCTATATATTGTAGACCACAAGGGCAGGCCAGCAGGTAGACATGTGCAATTCATTTTGTTTCTAATTCGTTTTTTTACGAAAATTCGGAAATTCGTTAATTACGAATTTTCGTATTTACAAATTTTTTATTTACAAATTTTCGGACTTCCGAAAATTTTGAATTTTCGAATTTTCGTATTTCCGAAAATTCGAATTTACCAATTTTCGTATTTCCGAAAATTCGAATTTACGAATTTTCGTATTTTCGAAAATTCGTATTTACGAATTTTGGTATTTCCGTTTTTTTAAAAAAAAAAAAAAAATTGAAAAAAAAATCCAACTTTTCCAATTTTCGTATTTCCAAATTTTCGCATTTACGAATTTCGAAAATTCGAAATTGAAAAATTCGAAAATTAAAATTTTCCAATTTTCTTATTTCCGAATTTTCGCATTTCCGAATTTCGAAAATTCGAAATTGAAAAATTCGAAAATTAAAAAATTTCGAATTTTTCAATTTTCGAATTTGAAAAAAATTTGAAAACTAAAAAAATCGAAATACGAAACTTCGAAAATACGAAAATTCGAAAATTAAAAAATTGAAAAAATCGAAAATTAAAAAATTCGAAATTTCGAAAAATTCGAAATTCGAAATTCCGAAAATTGAAAAATTCGAAATGTCAAAAATTCGAAAATCGCAATTTCGAAAATTGAAAAATTCGAAATGTCAAAAATCGAAATTTCGAAAATTGAAAAATTCGAAAATCGAAATTTCGAAAATTGAAAAATTCGAAATTCGAAAATTGAAAAATTATTATTAATCATTATTATTCAACGCTGTCATGAATTTATACAGAGATTCTGTATCCATTCTTTCCATAAAAAGAAGGCGTCATCAATATAACGACACCATAGGAGAAGGCGTGGTTCCGCTAGGGCGAAAAGTCTATCATGTTCCCACAGTGCCATGAATAGTCTGGCGAGGCTGGGGGCAAACTTGGCCCCCATCGCCACACCCGTGCTCTGTAAATAAAATTGGCCATTGTAGAAAAAATAATTGTGTTCCATGGCGAAACAAAGTAATTTTAAAACAAACTCCAAAGTAGATGTTTTCATGTCCAGATTGATGAGCAAGATAGTACAGTTGCTCTGATAAAACTTGACAGATCTTCCTCCTTTTGATGGTACCTGGATGCCCAAACTATACAGAGAGCAGTGGTAAGATAGTGTGGGACTTGTTGTCACCCTTTTTCTATATGGGGTATCATTTAACTTTTATGCAAGCAAGACACTTTTTAGACATTTGTTCCTTTAAAAAAAATCTGCTGTGGCACCATGTGATCTAATTGTAGGGGCTTCCCCCAACGGCTCATTAACACCCCACTTAAAAAGGGGGGTGAAAGCCTTTTTGCACAATGAAGAATTAGCAGTAAAATGGAAGGAAAATATGATATATTCATCCTGTCTTCTATTCACCCAGGCACAATAGTCCAAATTTACATGGCGTCTGGTGTCATTGAAAAGTCTCTCTTTGTCCACGACTATAATCTAAATATCAGTAGTGTAGACTTCAATGAACAAATGATGAAGCTGTATTTAGCCTCCTACAGAATTAGACATTGGTACAAAAATGTGTCTATATATTTATTTCAATTGGCTCTTTACCCACTTCCCGACGGCCGTACGACTTTGTACGGCCGCAGGGTGGCTCTACATCTCTGGGAGGCCGTGTTTTTACGGCCTGCGCGCGCCCGGCGGAGGCGCGCGCGCGCCGCATCGCTGAGATGCCAATGCGAGTGCCTGGCGGCCGCGATGTCCGCCAGGGACTCGCGATCGGCGGCTACAGGGACAAGACGTGGAGCTCTGTGTGTAAACACAGAGCTCCACGTCCTGTCAGGGGAGAGAGGAGACGGATCTGTGTCCCTTGTACATAGGGACACAGCATCGGTCACCTCCCCCAGTCACCCCCCTTCCCCCACAGTTAGTAACACAATTCAGGGTACACATTAACCCCTTCCTCACCCCCTAGTGTTAACCCCTTCAATGCCAGTCACATTTATACAGTAATTAGTGCATATTTATTGCACTGATCGCTGTATAAATGTGAATGGCGCCAAAAATGTGTCAAAAGTGTCCGATGTCTCCGCCATAATGTCGCAGTCACGAAAAAAATGCTGATCGCCGCCATTAGTAGTAAAAAAAAATAATAAAAAAAAATAATTCTGTCCCCTATTTTGTAAGCGCAATAACTTTTGCGCAAACCAGACGCTTCTTGCGATTTTTTTTTTTTTAACAAAAATATGTATTATAGTAACAAGTAAAAAATATTGTTTTTTTTTTTCAAAATTGTCGCTCTATTTTTGTTTATAGCGCAAAAAATAAAAACCGCAGAGGTGATCAAATACCACCAAAATAAAGCTCTATTTGTGGGGAAAAAAGGACGTCAATTTTGTTTGGGAGCCACGTCGCATGACCGCGCAATTGTCAGTTAAAGCGACGCAGTGCCGGAAGCTGAAATTTCACCTGGTCAGGAAGGGGTATATGTGCCCAGTAAGGAAGTGGTTACAATATTTTTGATATTTACAAAGCTACTGGAAGAACTGGATCCTTCCTAAAATTTCAGGGAGCATTTATCTTGTCTCTTTTGTATCCAGAAGACGCTGTGGCCCAAAGCCCAAGTCTAGATGCAGTTAGCCGGCTACATGAGAGGCATTTTACAGATTCCCTCCCACCTACCCCAACACAAACATCACCACAAAAAAGTGTTGTGTCTGTGTTAAATATGGAATAAGGCATACCACCTGTTTTTTTTGTCCTTACCGTCCTGGCCAATCTGGCATCTGCATCAAGGACTGTATCTGTTGCTACCACACCGTAGTGGACTATTAGTTTAGGGTAGGGGTCTCCAAACTTTCTAAACAAAGGGCCTGTTTACTATCCTCCAGACTTTAGGGGGGCTGGGCTAAGGCCCTTGGGAGTAGACCTTTTCTCGGTGTCAGTGGGAGTAAACAATACATCTTTGGTATTAGTGGGAGGAATAGTGCCCTATTGCTGGTATCAGTGGGAGAAATAGTGCCCTAGCGCTGATGTCAGTGGGAGAAATAGTGTCCCATTGTTGGCATCAGTGGGATTATTGGTGCCCCATCGTCGCTGTTAGTTTGAGCATTGGTGTCTCATCATTGATGTCAATCAGAGAAATAGTACCTCATTGTTGACGTCAGTAACATGAATATTGCCCCATTGCTGGCGTCAGTGGGGGAATAGTGTCTTGTATCAGTGGAAAGAGAAGGGCCCCAAGGGCTGTATAAAGGCAAGCAAAGGGCCGCATCCATCCCCCCGGGCCACTGTTTGGAGATCCCTGGTCTAGGGTACATCATGGCACAGTCTAGGGTACAACGTGGCACAAAATTCTGCACAGGAAGAGTCTCATAAATTTCTTAGATAGTCAGGAAACATCTTGAGAGACACTAAAATCGGAAAAGGTTATGACTCTGAAAAGCCAAGTTATCACAAAACTTAACATAACAGTTGTTATGTTATGTTAATGTTATGTCATTACTGTGTGTTTTTGTTAACTGTTGTTATTTGCATTGCAGGAATGCCAGTCAACAGCAGCACTGATCTGTGTATTCCAATACATAGGGTGCTTCTCTCAGAATATATACATCAGTGCCTGCAGCACTGCAGGGGGAGATTTCTTTAAAAAAAAGAAAGTGTATGCCAAGCATTTGGAGTGGTCAGCGGGCAGTAGATCCTATGCATCAGGATATACTTTTTCACTTTTTTCTGACAGAGATTTCCTCATCCACATTAATCGATGTCAATGGAGGAATCTTTTTTTTGTTTGTTTTGCCAAGCCCACAAGTTGCCAGAAGTATTTGGGAAATAAAGTAAAAAAAAACATGCCTTTTATCAAATGCCTTGGAGTGTCTACTTTCCAAAAAGGGGTCATTTGGAGTGTGTTTACGTTATTCTGGCATTTTTGGGCCTCCAAAACTGTGATAGGTAGCCAAGAAATGAAATGTGTAAGTTATGCCCTTTGAAAGCCTGGTGTTTTGGGGTCCCAAAAAGTCTCACACATGTGGTATCCCCATACTCAGGAGAAGTACCAGAATGTGTTTTGGGGTGTAATGCCACGTATACCCATGAGGTGTGGGAGAAAAATCCTATTAAAGTGACAACTTTGTGTAAAAAAAAAAAATAGACTTTTTTTTTTAATTTTTCAAAACGTGTGACAACAAATAAAAGACTTTCCAAACACTCAACATGACTCTCAGCAAATACCCTAGGGTGTGTTCTTTCCAAAAAGGGGTAATTTTGGGGTAATTATACTGTCCTGGCATTTTCGGGCCTCCAAAAATGTGATAGTTAGTCAGGAGATCCAATGTGTAATTAACGCACCTTGAAAGCCTGAAGGTGGTCATTGAATTTTTGGCCCCTGTATGTGGCTAGCCTGTCAAAACATCTCTCACATGTGGTAACCCCATACTTGGGAGAAGTAGCAGAATGTATTTTGGGGTATAATTCCACATATACCCATGGCATGTGTGTAAAAGTTTTTTTATCTTCTATGGACTCAGCGTGAGTTTAAGCAAATACCTTGGGGTGCCTACTTTCCAAAAAAGGCATAATTTGGGGGTGGGGGGGTTGTACTGACATAGAAATATGATAGGCAGTCAGAAAGTCAGAGTTGCTTAAAAGCATAAATTCCAGCATATACAGTGGAACCTCGGATTACGAGCATAATTCTTTCCAGGAGTATGCTCGTAAGTACTCGCATATCAAAGCGAGTTTCCCCATTGAAGTCAATGGAAACAAAAATAATTTGTTCCGCATTGACTTTAATGGAATGCAATACCGCATGCGGCCAGAGGCGAGGGGCGCCGGAGAGCCTCGGAAACGGCCGAAAAGGCCAAGGACACTTCAGCTGACCTCGGCAAACCTCGGAAATGCTTCCTACCCGAGATTTGCCGGGGCCAGCCGTGCTGCCCTTGTAGCCTTTCCAAGCATTTCCAAACGGTTTGATCGACTGCGATCTGCGACGTGCGGCCCTGCTCAGCTCCGGCACCCCCCACCTCAGGCCAAAAGCGGTACTGCACACCGCTTTGGCCTGAATTGTGCTCGTTTTGTGAGACAACACTCGCAAACCGAGTCACGATTTTTTAAAACACAGAGCTCGTATTGCAAAACGCTCTTTAACCGCGTTACTCGCAATCCATGGATCCACTGTATAGTTTAGTTTGTAGATGCTATAACGTTCACACAAATCAAATAACATACACTTACTGGTATAGTGAGCTTGTGGCCAGGGTATAGCATTTAGGTGTTTAAATATTTTTAACAAACAGTGAGACAATGAGAAACTGGAAGCACTGAAGATGTTCAAGTTGTTCTTTCAGGCAGCTAAGCTTATTCTGCTCCTAGATCATCTGCTCCATGCTGAAATATGGGATTTATAAAGTTGGGAGGTTGCTGAATTGCTGCTGGGAGGGAGGAACTGCTTGAGTTGAAATTCTGAGAGAATTACTAAAATCAATTTAATGCAGTCTCCAGATCTTAATCCCATAGAAAATATGTGAATGGAGCTGAAGGTTTGAGTTACCAAACATCAGCCTCGAAATCTTAATGACTTGGAGAGGATCTGCAAAGTGGAGTGGGACAATAATGAGCAGAATCCGAAATCCGAAAGATTCGACATGAAAAAAGGTTTATTTTCGTTTTCGTTGCTACAACGAAGATTCGACGAAGCAGCATAAAACATACAAATGTCAAATCTGTCATTGAAGGCTTATGGTGTTTGTCGAAAGTTCTAAGAAGATTCGACAAGCAGCTAAACTGTACAACGCCACAATCGTACATTTCTTGTCAAATGCTCGGCCCATAGGCTATAGAAGAATTTGAATGTTGGTTGACTAGTAATAATAATTTATAAATATAATTATTACTAGTGTCATACAACATTAGAATTCTTCTATAGCTTGTAGGTGGAACATTCAACCAGAAATGTACGATTGCGGCGTCGTACAGTTTAGCTGCTCTGTCAAATCTTCTTAGAACATTCGACAGACACCATAAGCCTTCAATGACAGATTCGACCTTAATTAAATCGGATTTTCAGACGAATGCTTTTTTTTAACGAAACAAAATAAATAAAAACGAATTTCGGGAGTAACTAAATAAATTAAGTGCACATGTCTACTTGTACCATACGCTGCACACTGCATCAAATTGGTCTGCATGGCTGTCATCCCAGAAGGAAGCCTCTTCTATAGATGATACACAAGAAAGCCTGCAAACAGTTTGCTGAAGACAAGAAGATGTGCACATGTCTATTGTCCAGTACAGTGGTGTAATGATGTCCAAACTCACACCTTTAATGATAGTAGGCATCCATTTCAATCACTCCAATTCTGCCAGAGGTTTGGTACAATTCCATTTTATTTGTATTGAGGTAGTCAGTAGTAACACTCTATAGTAAACAAATCATCTTCAGTGTGGTAACTCACAACCAGTCCTCTTCCATAACCCGGTGTAGGGATGCCATCCTGAGGTTAGAAAAATAGATTTAAGTCCTTCAGTCCATCTCTCTGACCAGGATCCACTATTTATATTAGATTACCCCTACTTCTAAGCTTCACCCAGATTTTATATGAGATCCTGTCAAGAAGGATGTGAATTCACTTTACTTCCTGGCAAGATTTAATAAAAATTCTTCTGTAAAGAGGCAGTCAATTAACCCCTGCCTAAAGCTGTATAAGACGCTGTACGTGGGTATATGCTGATTCTATTGTGCATCTGCATGATCTCTGGCATAGGCATATGACATGTTTTTTTTTTTGCCCCTCTTTCATAGCTGTGCCCCCCTACAGGGCATCCTATGTTAATAGTTCCCCCTCTCTCTCTCTCTTTTTTTTTTCAATCATAGTTTTATCTTGGCATCATACTCCTGATGAGTAGCTTCAGGCTACGAATCGCGTAGAGTCTACAATAAGGGTGCCCCGACAAGCTTGTTGCAATCATGGATTTTAATTTAATGTATTTTTATTATAATGTTATATACTGAGATATACATTGGATGTAATATGTTACTATGGATTTGCGTTGTTGATCATGTCTATGTGATTTTACGGATGCTCCCTTTTTTTATCAATGTTTAATTTCTGTATCATCTGACTATGAATTGACATGTTTTTTGATTAAAGCATATCGATACTAGAGTTAATGTTATTATTAATATTATTATTATTATTATGAGTATTATTACAAGTATCATGAGTATTAACATTATTAGTGGTGATGCATTATTGCTATCGCTACCATTAATCTCTAATTTATTTAATCATATTATTTACATTATTGGTCAGATGTGTGCGTTTGACTTTGCACAAACTTGCGGAACCAACGCATCACATCATGCCGACATTAAACTTTATTACAGAAAAAAATATAATATACTATTTATTCTAATTATTGAATGCACAGACGTGCCTCATTTAAAGTCCCACCAATTTTTCTTACTTTTAACACTGACATGTTTTTAAATCCCGATGTACAAAAAGGAGTATTCCCAAGTATGCCTTTTACATCTATGGCGGGGTGTACGCACCACCTGCGGCTCCCCCCCCCCCCCCCCCGGTGCCTAAAAATTAAGGGATATATTACTAGAGCCTCAAAACATCCACGTGCATGAGAGAGACCTAAGCCATTTCGGATCACCTTGCTCCCCTTCCCACCAGTGCCTTGGCAGCATTACAGTTTTTAATTAATAACCTGAATACAGAGCAGGTGCTCTTGGAGGGAGAGCAGAACCACAGTGCTTACTGCTAAAGAGGTCAGTCAGCTGCACCTTTTGCTGCCCCCAATTCAACACACGCACACCATACAGGACCAAAAGTACGGTAATATACCAAGACTTACAATATTATTACAACAGTAAATTTATGATTTATATTTACTGAAGCTAAATCAAAAGCAAGCTATACCCAAGTTATTTAGTCACACACAGGTAAAATAAATGAATGGAAATGTTCTCTTCATATAATTGAACAGTTTTATTGAATATTTACACAATATTTGATTGTGTGAAGATTATCAACTCTTTTGTAAATCAGCCTATTGTCTTCTTTTCTCTTTATTTATATAGTTTGAAGGCGAAATAAGGGTTTTGACTCGTATGATGGTAGTCCCGAGTGCTGGAAACAAGAGAGGTGGAGGAAAAGATCTACCAATCAGTAAAGGAGAAATCTTTGAAGTGATTCAGTTCACCAATCCAGAAAAAATACTGTGCAGAAATAGTAAAGGCAAATGTATGTATTTCAGACACACAATTTTTTTATTTGTCTATTTTTGGTTTTACGTATGTATATTATGTAACCTACATTTAATGCAGCAGCATATGAAATTTCATATGCTGCTGCTTTAAATGAAGGTTACATAATATACACAAATAAGTTATGTATGACCAATAGAAAGCCTCAACAATAACTTTTCCATGAGACTGTAGCCTACCAGACTCTGGAAAGGTGTTTCATAAACGCCTCTTTAAAGTGTCTTCAAGATATTTCATCCTGTGCTTCCTCTGTGAGGGCAGGATGAGTTCCGAGACTTTCCCCTTGTAACGGTGGTCAAGGAGGGTTGCCAACCAATAATGATCCTTCTCATTGATGCCACAAATTATTGGGTCCTATCGCAGGCTTTGAAGAATAAAGGGAGCCCATGCACCACAAGGAGGCATGAGAAGCAGGAGTCCTTGGGGTCACTGAGGATTATAAGCAGGGCCGTCTTTACCGCAGGGCAAATGGGGCAGCTGCCCAGGGCCCTGTCACTGTTGGGGGCCCTTTAAAAAAAAAATTTTTTTTTTTAGGGGTACGGAGGTCCCCAGGGGCCCGGAGGCCCCCAGGGCCCCAGATGGCAACCAACCTTTTTTTATTTATTTTTAAATAAAAAAAAAAAATTTTTAATATATATATTTTTTTTATTAAAGGTCCCCAGGGCCCCGGATGGCAACCCCCCTTTTTTTGTATACATTTTTTTTTCATATTATTTTATTTATTTTTTTTATTTTTATTTTTTTATATATATATATATATATATATATATATATATATATATATATATATATATATATATATTTTTTTTTATTTTATTTTTTATTAAAGGGCTCAGAGGTCCCCAGGGCCCCATGTGGCAAACACCCTTTTTTATTTTTTTTATAAATGTTTATTTTTTTATTTTTGTTTATATATTTATTTTATTTTTTTTATTAAAGGGCCCAGAGGTCCCCAGGGCCCTGGATGGCAACCCCCCCCTTTTTTTTATAAATGTTTCTTTTTTATATATATTTTTTTTATTTTTTATTAAAGGTCCCAGTGGTCCCGGATGGCAACCCCCTTTTTTTTGTAATTTATTTTTTATAAAAAAAAATTATTAAAGGGCCCAGAGGTCCTCAGGGCCCCAGATGGCAACCCCCTTTTAAAAAAATATATATATATATATTTGTTATATATATTTTTTATTTCTTTTTATTAAAGGGCCCAGAGGTCCCCAGGGCCCCAGATGGCTACACCCCTTTTTTTATGTATATTTTTCTTTATTTCTTTTTTTGTAAAGGGCCCCCCGCTTCTAAATTTCAGACGGCAGCCCCCCCCCCCCCCCGGTTCTTTGCTCCAGGGGGCCCATGCCTGAAGCTGTGTAAGTGCCCCATAATTCCTAAAGGCGGCCCTGCCGCCCATTAAGCCCCTGTGCTGAAAATCATCAGCGGCACGCAGCCAGTGACAGTACTGCTTCCCGTCCCAGTGTTTTAAAATGTACAGCACCCCTGGCTTCCCTTTAGACGTGCACTTCTCCCTTCCTGTCACTGGGTGCTGCTTGTATATAACCCTTTCATGCCTAAGCCTATGTATGCCATTTGGTGTTTACAAGTTAAAATCCATATTTTTGGCTAGAAAATTACTTAGAACCCCCAAATATTATATATATTTTTTTAGCAGAGAATCTAGAGAATAAAATGGCGATTTTTGCAATATTTTATGTCATACGGTATTTGTGCGGCGGTGTTTTAAACACAACTTTTTGGGAAAAATTAACTTTCATGAATTTTAAAAAAATGAAAAAGTAAAATTAGCCCATTTTTTTGCATAATGTGAAAGATGATGTTACGCCGAGTAAATAGATACCAAGCATGTCACGCTTTATAATTGCACGCACTCGTGGAATTGCGACAAACTACGGTACCTAAAAATCTCCATAGGGGACACTTTAAACGTTTTTTACGGTTATCAGGTTAGAGTTACAGAGTAGGTCTAGCGCTAGAATTATTGCTCTCGCTCTGACGATCGCGGCGATACCTCACATGTGTGATTTGAACACCGTTTTCATATGCGGGCGCGACTTCCGTATGCGTTTTCTTTGCTGCGCAAGCTTGCGGGGAGGGGGGCGCTTTAAAAAAATGTTTTTGTTGTTTTCTTATTTTTTTTTTTTATAATATTAAATTGTGTTTTTTTTTTTTTTACATTTTGATCACTTTTATTGCTGTCACAAGGAATGTAAACATCCCTTGTGACAGTAATAGGTGGTGACAGGTACTCTTTATATGGAGGGATCGGGGGTCTAAAAGACCCCCGAGCCCTCCTTTGCACTTCAAAGTATTCAGATCGCCGAAAACGGTGATTCTGAATACTGTGTACTTTTTTAAATCCGGCGCCATTGACAGCCGAGAAACCCGGAAGTGACGTCATGACGCCGCTTCCGTGGTTTCAATGCGGAGACTGAATCAAAGCCGTTCACGGCTTAGTGTCAGTCTCCGCCTGGACACAGAACGCGGCGGATGGAGGATCGGGTCTCCCGGTGGGACGGGAGGCCCGGTCAGAGCGGCGAGAGGCGGCGGGAGGGAGACGATGTCCCCTCCCGCTCCTCCGGCATAACAACCGAGCGGCTATTAGCCGCATCAGTTGTTATGTTTGGATAGCCGATCGCCGGCTCTAAACAACAGTACCGGGATGATCCCGGTATAACCCCCGAAAGCCGAGGACGCATATATGCGTTGCGTCGGCGTGAAAGGGATAAAAGTGAATTAGAATGTGATTTTATAACATCCCCAGTTTGCTCTTCCTGAGGCTGACTTCTTCATGTCCTGCTCCTCAAGGTATGTCACTGTTTGCTAATCTATATTGTAAATAGAAGTTTTCTGTAGAGTGTGCCCAAAGTCTTTATAATATTTGATGATTCACTGCAGGTCTGGTCAGTGTTTTAAAAAGTTCCTCTATTTTACACATGGCATGGCATGGCATGGGGTCACAGCACCGTCTGTCCATTCTGCTTTAGCACCATGGGACCCCATGCCATGCCATGTGTAAAATAGAGGAACTCTTTAAATCACAGACCAGACCTGCAGTCCAGGCTGAGTAAGGCCTCAGAGCACATGGCATTACTGTCTGTATTTACCTGCTTGATGGGCTTATTTTGGGCCTGGCTGGTTCACATGTATGTGTTTTGGCGGCCCACATTTGCGCAGGCACAGCAGCCCATTCATTTGAATGGGCCGCCATGCCTGCGTTTCCTGCAAAGAAAAGCGCATGCCTCATGTAATAGGCTGCGCACACGGCACACCTATGCCCATGAAGCACTGAAATACAGCACTGTCTGTCCATTCTGCTGTCTGCTGTGACTTATCTGCAGTTCCCGCACTGTCAAACTTGCTGCATTTTTAGACGTTTAGGTCACGCTTTTAAAAACACAGTGCGTTTGTGTGTGCAAGAACTGCAGGTAAGTAGCATGGTGCAAAAGCAGAATGGATTTCAAGGCAACTGTATTTTTAAAATGCTGAATGCACCTTTTTTTCTGCAGGAAACAAAGGCATGGCAGCCCATTCAAATCAATGGGCTGCTGTACCTGCACAAATGAGGGCCGCCAAAACATACATGTTAACCAGCCAGGCCAAAAAAAAGCTGGAGGGGGGCCCAAAAAAAGTGTTTGCCCAGGGCCCAAACCATATTAAAGACGGCCCTGATTATAAGATTGCTAGAATTACTACCTCAAAGCCACATACTACTCACAAGGTTTCTGGGAACTAAAACCCATCTCTTAAAGATGTTTGATGTACAGTATCTAACAAAAGTAAAAATATTTTACTAAATCTTTTTATGGACAACACTGAAGAAATGACACTTTGTTACAATGTAAAGTAGTGAGTGTACAGCTTGTATAACAGTGTAAATTTGCTGTCCCCTCAATATAACTCATCACACAGCCATCTAAACCCCTGGCAACAAAAGTGAGTAAACCCCTAAGTGAAAATGTCCAAATTGGGCCCAATATGATAATTTCCCTCCCTGGTGTCATGTGACTCATTAGTGTTACAATGTCTCAGGTGTGAGCAGGTGTGTTAAGTTCGTGGTTATCGCTTTTGTCTCTGATACTGGTCACTGGATGTTCAACATGGCACCTCATGGCAAACAACTGTCTGAAGAACTGAAATAAAGAATTGTTGCTCTACATACACATGGCATAGGCTATAGACCAAGAAACTGAGCTGCAGCACGGTGGCCAAGCAGTTTAACAGGACAGGTTCCACTCAGAACAGGCTTCGCCATGGTCAACCAAAGAAGTTGAGTGCACGTGCTCAGCGTCATATCTCAGAGATAGTTACATAGTTAGTCAGGTTGAAAAAAGACACAAGTCCATCCAGTTCAACCACAAAAAATAAAAAAATAAAAAAATAAAAATATCCAGAGGCTGTCTTTGGGAAATAGACTTTTGAAAGCTGCCAGCATTGCTGCAGAGGTTGAGGGTTTGGGAGGTCAGCTTGTCAGTAGACATCTGCATTCGTTTTTGTCCGAATGCATTTTCGTCTGAATTTCGGGTATTTTTGTTATTGTTTTAACAAACGAAAACTAACGCGCAGGATCCGAAATCCGAAACATCCGACATAAAAAAATGCTTTATTTTCATTTTCGTTGCTACAACAGTTTGATATAGATAGGAGATTTGACATAACGCTGACAATAGAAATCTGTGTCTATCGAACCTGTGGTCGAATGTGCCTAACTTTAACTCTATTAGTCCAAGATTATTCTACATAGAAAGGAAAGATTTGACATAGAGAGAAAAGATTTGACATTATAGAGACAGTGTTGGGGTAAACCATTCGACACGAACGACGAAGATTTGACGAAGTATCGAAAAACATACAAATGTCGAATCTGTCATTGAAGGCTTATGGTGTCTGTCGAAAGTTCGACAAACAGCTAAACTGTACAATGCCGCAATCGTACATTTCCTGTCAAATGCTAGGCCCATAGGCTATAGAAGAATTTGAATGTTGGTTGACTAGTAATAATTTACAAATATAATTATTACTAGTGTCATACAACATTAGAATTCTTCTATAGCTTGTAGGCGGTACATTCGACCACAAATGTACAATTGCATTGTCATACAGTTTAGCTGCTCCGTCGAATCTTCTTAGAACATTCGACAGACACCATGAGCCTTCCATGACAGATTCGACCTTAATTAATTCGGATTTTAGGACGAATGCATATTTTAACAAAACAAAATAAATAAAAACAAATTTTGGGAGTAAGTAAATGTATTTTTCGAACGAAATTCCAAAACAAAATATTTCAGTGTGCACATGTCTACTTGTCCCATACACCGCACACTGCATCAAATTGGTCTGCAGGGCTGTCATCCCAGAAGGAAGCCTCTTCTATAGATGATACACAAGAAAGCCTGCAAACAGTTTGCTGAAGACAAAAAGACTAAGGACATGGATTACTGGAACCATGTCCTGTGGTTTGATGACACCAAGATAAACTTGGTTTACATGGTGTCAAGCGTGTGTGGCTGCAACCAGGTGAGGAGTCCAAAGACAAATGTGTCTTGCCTACAGTCAAGCATGGTGGTGGGAGTGTCATGGTCTAGGACTGCATGAGTGCTGCTCGCACTGGGGAGCTACAGTTCATTGAGGGAACCATGAATGCCAATATATACCGTGACATACTGAAGCAGAGCATGATCCCCTCCCTTCGGAGACTGGGCCGCAGGGCAGTATTCCAACATGATATCGACCCCAAACTCACCTCCAAGATGACCACTGCCTTGCTAAAGAAGCAGTGGGTAAAGGTGATGGACTGGCCAAGCACGTCTCCAGACCTAAACCCTATTGAGCATCTGTTGGGCATCCTCAAACTGAAGGTGGAGGAGCGCAAGGTCTCCAACATCCACCAGCTCTGTGATGTTGTCATGGAGGAGTGGAAGAGGACTCCAGTGGCAAACTGTGAAGCTCTGGTGAACTCCATGCCCATAAGGGTTAACACAGAGCTGGAAAATAATGGTGGCCACACAAAATATTGACACTTTGGGCCCAATTTGAACATTTTCACTTAGGGGTGTACTCACTTTTGTTGAAAACGGTTTAGACATTAATGGCTGTGTGTTGAGTTATTTTGAGGGGACAGCAAACTTACACTGTTATACAAGCTGTACACTCACTACTTTACGCCGGACGTAGAAAGTGTAATTTCTTCAGTGTTGTCACATGAAAAGAGTGAGGGGTGTACTCACTTTTGTGAGATACTGTATGTCATCATCTGCTTCAATGCCCCTAAAACTGCCAGAATCCTCCTTGTCCTCCTCCCTCCTCTTGTGTGTTCTGTGGCATTGCAAGAATGATGTACACATAAAGCGGGCAATTAGAGAAAAGAAAGTCCTCTTCTTCCTGCTGCTGCTCTGCCTCGAGTGCCCTGTTCATAATTCCACGCAGAGTATGCTCCAGCAGAAAAACAAGAGTGATAGTATAACTGATGCATGAATTGTCACGGCTCACCATCCTTGTCGTCTCCTCGGTGCATGCATTATTTATCAGCAGCCATTGGCGTGGGGGAAAAAAGTCAAGCTCCCCTGAACATGTCTTTCTGCCATACTCACACAGGTACTCATTGATGGCCAAGTGATAAGGGAGAAAAAAGGCATGTGACCTAACGCATGAATCAAATTGATAAATTAAGTTTATTCCAAACAAATGGATGAATACAAAGAAAATGAATACATGTTCAGAAAAACAAGTTACAATATTCTCATTTGGTAAAATAGTCAAATTTAATTAAATAAAATGTGTTAAATAGAACCCATGCAAGGGTATAGGCTCAATCAATGGCTAACGCGTTTCGAGGGGATTCCGCTTCATCAGAACCTCGGAAGACAGGAAGTGGTCTATAACATGTGGTAGCTTTTTTATATAGAGAGCAATGACTGTATGGGAGATGTGTCACATGATGGTGTATTTCTATATGTGGATTCTCCTTTATTCTAGTGATATTTCTATCTCCATCACAACGCTCTATGCAAAACAAATACCATATATATATATATATATATATATATATATATATATATATATATATATATGAGAGAGAGAGAGAATTGCAGACGGTATAAAGAACCATGATATTATAAAGTGTGTCTATATAGGTTGGTATTGATCCACAAAGTAAAAAGTAATTCAAAATGTGCAAATATTATAAACGCACTTTATATATCAAACAAACGCACACATGCATAAATTAAAAGCATATACAATGCAACACATAAACGTGTAAACGAACACTCGTTCGTGTATTTGGAGATACACCTGAAAAGTGGACACCCACATAGCTCGATGGGGTACATACATAAAGGTAATAGTGTTATGCATTGTTACAAACAAGTGAGTCGATTAAAATGCAATAGCAATAGATATAGAGTATGGCCCGGATACACAAAGCACTTGCGCCGACGTATCTCCAGATATGCCGCGTAAGTGCAAATATGCTCCGTCGTATCTATGCGCCAGACCCACAAACTAAGATACTCCTAAAAACAGGCTTCATCCCACCAACGTAACTTGCCTACGCCAGTGTAGAGTGGGCGCATATTTACGCTGGACGCATTTGGTGCTCCCATTGATTTTCTATTCAAATATGCAAATGAGGGAGATACGACGATTCACGAACGTACGTGCGCCCGACGCAGTGCACGTAAAGTTCTACGTCCGGCGTAAAGTTATTCCCCATAAAGAAGGTGTTAGACATGTGCACAGAAAAAAAATTTGTTTTTTTTTGTTCTATTTCGTATAGTTCCGTAGGTTCATTTCCGTTCGTTTTTTGTAAAAGATGCCAGTTTTCCTGTTCGTTCCCGTTCGTTTTTCGTACGACGAGATTTTTTCGTATTCCGATCGTTTCGTATTTTCGTTACCGTTTTATTTTCGTACATGCGGGATGGTTCGTTATTCTGTTTAATTCATGTTAGTTACTTGTTAGACAATCATTTTCGTGAATTTTTGTGTTTTGGATTCCTTTTTCTGTTCGTGTTTTCAGTCGTGTGTTCGTGTGACATCTATGACAATTTGTTGTGGATGTCATGTGGGCATGCGATTATAGATACGAACAGAAAAAGGATTTTCGTCATTTTGTACTTTCGTAAATATATCGCGGGATTCGCGGCACTTTCAACACGCGGCTCATCCATATTAACGATTGTTAAGCCCCATACACTTGGTCAGACTTTTTTAACAGCAAACATAAAAACGATCGTTTTCCGTTCGTTCTCAGAAAATTTGTTCGTTTTTAAACTCCATCAGAAAACCATTTTTGGGTTCAAAAGTCTGGCCAACTGATCTCCCTTCAGATGAAAATCCACAGAAAAGTTTATTTGGCTTTACTGTACTACTCAGCACAAAAGAGAAGCTGCTTTACTAACTACACTCACTGCCCATTCAAAAAAACGAAAATTACATCTGTGGCAAGGGATTTGCATTCTGTGTTTTGGGTCCTTTTTCTTTTGGTGTTTTCGGTCGTGTGTTCGTGTGACATCTGTGGCAAAAGATTTGCATTCTGTTGAATCCAAAATACGAACAGAAAAAAGGAATTCAAAATACAGGGTCTTTTGTTGTGGATGTCATATGAGCATACGACTGAGGGTGCGAACAGAGAAGGGATTCAAACAAGATACAGAGTGCAAATCTTTTGTTGTGGATGTCGTGTGAACATACGGCTGAGGATACGAGCAGAGAGGGAATTCAAACAGGATACAGAATGCAAAACTTTTGTTGTGGATGTCGTGTGAGCATGCGACTGGGGATGCGGACAGGGAAAGGATTCAAACAAAATGCAGAGTGCGGGTCTTTTGTTGTGGATGTCGTGTGAGCATACGACTGAGGGTGCAAACAGAGAAGGGATTCAAACAAGATACAAAGTGCAAATCTTTTGTTGTGGATGTCGTGTGAACATACGGCTGAGGATACGAGCAGAGAGGGGATTCAAACAGGATACAGAATGCAAATCTTTTGTTGTGGATGTCGTGTGAGCATGCGACTGGGGATGCGGACAGGGAAAGGATTCAAACAAAATGCAGAGTGCGGGTCTTTTGTTGTGGATGTCGTGTGAGCATACGACTGAGGGTGCGAACAGAGAAGGGATTCAAACAAGATACAGAGTGCAAATCTTTTGTTGTGGATGTCGTGTGAACATACGGCTGAGGATACGAACAGAGAAGGGATTCAAACAAAATACAGAATGCAAATCTTTTGTTGTAGGTGTCATGTGGACATGCGGCTGAGGATACAAGCAGAGAGGGGATTCAAACAGGATACAGAATGCAAATCTTTTGTTATAGATGTAATTTTGTTCTTTTGCCGTTTTCGTTTTGTCGTATTTTCGTCAGATCGTTCGTTCGTATCTGCGGTTGTTCGTTATGCGGCTCATTCGTAATCCCGTTGTTTTCGTATTTTGGTGCTTTAATTTTTTCATATGTACACATTATTCTGCGGGTACGAAAATGAACATTTTCGTACGAAAATAACATTCGTACGAATGGGAATGCACATATCTAGAAGGTGTAACTCGGCAGCATCCATGCAAAGGGCTGCACCAGGGAACACAAGCCGGCGTATTTTACGTAGTTTACGTTGTACGTGAATATGGCTGGGCATAGGTTACGTTCACGCCGTAGGCAGTGATCCGACGTATCTTAGGGAGTTGTTCCGACGTGATTCTGAGCATGCGCACTGGGATGCGTCCACGGGGGGGCGCATGCGCCGTTCGTTATACGCATTTGTCTGGCGCTCGGCCCATCATTTGCATGGGGTCACGCCTCATTTGCATGGCTCACGCCCACTTCCACCTACGCCGGCTTACGTCTAGGAAACCCAGCGCAGTTTTGGGAGCAAGTGCTTTGTGAATTCTGTGCTTGCCTCTCTGCGTTTCGTCGGCGTAGCGTACAGGAGATACGCTATGTCAGCATAAATGTGCGCCGCTGTCTGTGAATCCGGGCCTATATATATATACTGTATATACTCTGCATTCAGTGTAGCATATATACATATATATATATATATATATATATATATATATATATATATATATATATATACAGTGCAATTGGTTGGTGTACAGTATATAATACACTTTAGGCGGTGTATCAATATATATATATATATATATATATATATATATATATATACTCTGCATTCAGTGTAGCATATATACAGTGCATTCAGTGGTGTACAGTATATAATACACTTCAGGCAGTGTATCTATATATATATATATATATATATATATATATATATATATATTGTGACAGGAAGTCAGGTAGATCTGTGGGTGTTGTCACAGATGGGAGATACATTTCTGCCTTGTTTAGACAATCCATCAATTATTATCGGGTGTCGGCTGCAGAAGTAGCCAGAAAGGTCTAAGGGCGTTGGAAAACTTCAGCTGTTCAGAATGAGGCAATTAAGGCCTCTATAAGTAATCCAGAGGATTACTACTGATTGCTGCATCCTGAGGCTTTCTGAGTGAAGGAGAGCAGTAGCAGAACTACTTCTGAAGAGGTGAGGTGCTGTTGATTTTTCTGTGTGATAAAAATCAAAAATAGACTATTGTTTTCTGCTGTAGGACCATGTTTGATTTTGTTTATGCTGTTTGGATGCTTGCAAGATGGAAGAATAAACCAAAATCTTTGTTTTCAGCCGTTTTCGACTGCCTTTCTGTATAAATTCAGTGTGTAGTGAACCCATCCAGGGGGTCACACACCCCGCTACCGAGCTAACCCCCTACAATATATGTACTGTATATAGTATATATACAGTCTAGTGTGTGTGTATATATATATATTTTAAAATATACTCTGCATTTAGTGTAGCGTATATATAAAGTGCATTCAGCGGTGTACAGTAGGGTTGTCCCGATACTAGTACCAAGCATTTGCCCGAGTACTTGTACTCGGGCAAATGCTCCCGATGCTTCACCCGATACTTGTACAGTCAACGGTGATCAGTGCGTGGGGAAGTTACAAGTACCGATCACCGCTGCATAGATTTAAAAGTAATTTCTCTGCTTCTCCCCCCCCCCCTGCTGCTTTCAGCTGCTTTAAAATCAGCAGTGATCGGTGCTTGTAACTCCCCCACACATGATCACCGCTGACTGTCCCGTGTCCTCCAGCCCCCCTCCGTTTTGCTGCAGTCTCCCTCCCTCCGTGTCCCCCTCCGTGCTGCTCTCTCCCTCCGTTCTGCCATCTCCATCCGTGTTTCCCCCTCCGTGCTGCCATCTCCATCCGTGTGTCCCCTTTTTGCCATCTCCATGCGTGTGTACCCCTCTGTGTTGCCATCTCCATCCATGTGTCCCCCTTCTTGTTGCCATCTCTATCCGTGTCTCCCCCTCCGTGCTGCTCTCTCCTGCAGTGTCCCCCTCCATGTTTCTGTCTCCCTCCGTGTCCCACTCCGTGTTTCCATGTCCCCCTCCATGTTTCCGTCTCCCTCCATGTCCCCCTCCGTGTTTCTCTCTCCCTCCGAGTTTCTCTCTCCCTCCGTGTTCTCGTCTCCCTCCGTGTCCCCCTCCATGTTTCTCTCTCCCTCCGTGCTCCTCCTCCACCCCTGAAACTGTCAGGATGGAGAGCGGAGGTAGAAGCCGGTATATCCAGCTCCTTACTGTTCCGAATGTACAGAGTCAGTGATTACTGACTATGTCCATTCACATAACTGAAACATCGTAAACTGTCAGATTAAAAAAAAGTATCGGTAATCGGTATCGGCGAGTACTTGAAAAAAAGTATCGGTACTTGTACTCGGTCTTAAAAAAGTGGTAATCGGGACAACCCTAGTGTACAGTATATAATACATTTCAGGCGGTGTATCAATATATATATATACAGTCTAGTGTGTGTATATATATATATATATATATATATATATATATATATATTGTAGCAGCAGGCAGGTTAAATTCCCTGGTCAGCTAAAGGGGGGACATTTGACAGGTAAGGATACATGCAGGAGGCATGTACATCCTTATAGATCACCACTATGGCAGTACTTTAGAATTGATAAGAGTGGGTTTACATCCACTTTAAAGGTAGTGCAGATGTCCCCTTACCTTACTGCTGTAAGGTAACAGCATAAAACAACTCTATATGGATGAGTACAGCAACGAAATTCAGGCCGTTGGAAGTGGCAATGATCCTCACACGGGGAGATAAATGAGAGCACCGATAGTGTAATAACGTAGGAGCAATTTAATAGTATAAAGACAGCTTATACACTGGGTACTCACAAAGGTAATTTAAAAGTAAGTATAAAAAAAAAAACGAGTGGCGGACTCGCTGACATCACATCCGGTACCTCTTTAACTGGATTCTTGCGCGCATTCGTCACTCACAAGTGACTTCTTCAGGAGTGATAAGGAGTGATGTGTGAAGTGATCTTAAATAGTGGGGTTCCTCTCATTAGCCATTGTTTGTCAGCCAATGAGCACCGGAAGTGGGGCAGCAGCCATCTTCCCAGAAAACCGGAAGTGGGGCAATCGCCATAGGTTTATTAAAATTAAACAATCCTGCGATCCCCAAAAATGTTCTAAATATAAATTAAAATACATCGATGTTCCCCCGGGGGCCATCGAGGCCAATGAAATATGTGTGCCATAAATAAAATACAAAACAGAGTGCACCGCCAGCGAAACAGATGCCGGAAGTCAGATCACGGCCATTTTGGAGGAGGCCGGAAATAGAACTGCGGCCATCTTCTTGGAGTCCGTGATAGATACATGGAATCTACACAGATCCCCATGCCGACTCAGTCTGCACACCGCACACTGGTCGCCCCCAATGAACAAAGGCCAACGGAGTCAGTGCAGCGCCGTACTGTGACGCTTCCACTCACTGCGCCAGCGGAGCGAGCGCCGGAAGTGGGGCGGTGGCCATGTTGCTGGGGCCGGAAGTGGAGCTGCGGCCATTACTCTGGAGCCTTGGCCCCATGAGTATGAGCGCCATATACCTGCCACCCAACAACGAAAAAAAATAGCAGGGGATGTCCTCTGGAGCAGAGAACAGGGTCTCATAAGGCTCCGTTCATACATGTTACAATAATTATTGACATAAAAATATATATTCTAACGCTGTCACGGAGACCAGACTTGATATACAAATAAATATACATAAAACATGACATGGTATCAAAATAAAAATAAATCACTGATAGTCATGCTCCTCAGTAGAGTGACTCTTATAGGAGGGGTGATAAAGAGAAAACATTAAAAATCACTGAGGAAACAATTAAGGTCAAAATCTATATTCAAACCCCGGGGAGCAAAGGTATCCAAAATAAAAATCCAGCGGGATTCAAGTTGGCTTAATGTTCTAACCTTGTGGCTCCCTCGCCAGTGTCTCACGTAGGGCTCTATGCCCCAAAACTTTAAATGGGAAGGATCTTTATTATGGTGAGTGGCAAAATGTCTTGATACGCTATGATTATCGAAGCCTTTCAAAATGTTTTTTACATGTTCTTTTATTCGTATTCGTCTTTTTGTCCGACCTATGTATTGCAGACCACAGCTGCATTCAAGGACATACGCTGCTCCTTCTGTGTTGCAACAAATAAATTCTTTAATTTCATGAGCATCTCCTGTACTTGTTGAAACAAACTCTTTCTTTTTTCCGTTCTGTCTTTTTGTTCTCAGGCATGCAAAGCACCGTTTGCACGGAAAAAAAAAACGTACACCCCAGAATGGCTGGAGGAAACCCTTCTGGAAGAAACATAAAAATAATAACAATGGCGCTAACCATGGACAAAGGCCAGGACAAGACCAGAGAGATAATAGACCTTATCCCCAAAACCAGCGAGACAATAGGGGTGCCGCATATGACAATAGAGGACGTACATATGAAACAAACGACAACAGGGGACGTCCACATGAATCACATGACAATAGAGGGCCTCCACAAGATACATATGAACAGAGAAGAAGAAGCCCTATGCGATACGATGATCGGAGAGATAGAGATGTGAGATATCCACCTACACAAAGGGTTGATCGCTCACATGAAAGAAGCCCCATCCCTACACGAATCTATTATGCACCCCTAAGCCAGAGACCAATGGAAGATAGAGAAGAGAGATATCAGTATTCCAATTCAGAATATGAGAGATCTTTTTTAGAGAGGGGTCGAGAATACCATCCACCCCCAAACACAGAGACAACAAGGAACACCAGAAGAACTCCAGAAAGAAACAAGGACAGCGAGGAGGAAAGAGAAAGCAAAAGAAAAAGAGTAGAAAGGGCGAGGGAATCTTCAACCTAAGCGGACATCCACTTACTCATGAAGAAATCGGTGCTCTGGACAAGGGCCTAAAATATGCACCGATAAAAAATATGGACAAATTCCAAACGTATATAGGTATTCAAAAATACGTTCGGAAGTTGAACATTAAAAAATATATGATCAGCAATCCTTGCAAAACACTGATTGCCAACACACATGAAGAATTTGAACATAGCACCCTGAGGAATAAATCCATTTTCAACCCCCAAGTGAAAGACAACAAATGCATCGAAGTATTTAAAAGACTCGTCACAGAAGAACCGAAAGATCTGAAAATTAAGAAACGAGAGGAGCCCAAACATATTAAGAGTGGGATACACAAACTTATGAAAAGAAAAGATTTGGTTATTCGACCAGCCGACAAAGGCGGAGGAATAGTGGTGTTGTCCAAGAAACAGTATAAAACAAGCATTGATCTCATGCTAGGAGACGTGAACACATATAACCGCCTTTTAGGCAACCCTATGTTCAAGTGCAGGAAAGCTCTGGAACAGGTTGTCCACCTTGGACTGAAGAGAAACATCTTGAATAAGAAAGAAGCCCAGTATCTAATTATTAAGTCTTGCCGTACACCTATCTTGTATTCATTGCCTAAAATACATAAAGATAGCAATAATCCACCACCTAGACCTATAGTAAATGGTATTGACTCCCTGACGGCCAGGATCGGTCAATACATTGACTATTCAAAACACAAGAGCCTATCTTAGAGACACGAAACACATGTTACAGCATCTAGAAGATATCCCGAAGGATGATGGACCTTTTTGGTTAGCAACGGCGGATGTATCCGCACTGTATACGATTATCCTACACCATCAAGCATGTGAAGCTGTGAAGTGGGGTCTAAGGAAACACTCCAAGCTGCCTTGCACGCAACGCAAATATCTGGTTAAATGCTTGGACTTTTGTCTTAAAAATACCTTTTTCTGGTACGGCGGTCACTACTTCTTCCAGAAAACCGGTGTAGCCATGGGGGCGAAATTTGCCCCCAGTGTAGCTGGGCTGTTTATGGCCCAATGGGAAGAAGAAAGGATTTTTTCCAAACCACCGGATGAATTGTCCACATATAGAAGATATATCGATGACATCATATTGTGGAAAGGGGAAAAAGAAACACTACTTGACTTCCTACAAGATCTAAACATCAATGACAGAAACATTAAACTGTCTTGGGAAGCCAGTAATAGTAAGATCACATTCCTGGACCTGGAAATTGAACAAAAGAATAACGTACTAAGTTCCAGGAATCATTTTAAGAACGTAGACCGTAATAGCTATTTACTGTTAGAAAGTTGCCATCATAAGAAATGGCTATATAACATACCCAAGGGACAACTAATGCGTCTTCGACGGAATTGCACAGACAAAAACATGTTCCTTATCCAAGCTAAAGATATGGGAGAGCGCTTCATACAAAAAGGATATGACAATCTATTTATCACTCAAAAAATCACAGAAATTGCAACTATGGATAGGAAAGCCCTAATGAGTGATAAACCTAAACAAAAAGTACAGAAAGATCTGGTGCCTATCATCCTTGATTATAGCATTCAATACAAACAAATTGAAAAAATCATCAAACGCCACTGGAACATACTGTTGGCGGACAGAGGCCTAAGGACTGTTCTTCCTACGTGTCCCAAGTTTGTGTATAAAAGGGCCCCTACAATCAAAGATAAAATTGTGAAAAGTTTCCCCGGAGCCCCCTAAAGTGGGTTTCTCCTCTTTCTTTACCGGCAAAGGTTTTTTCCATGCAAAAGGTGCTTTGCATGCCTGAGAACAAAAAGACCGAACGAAAAAAATAAAAAGTTTGTTTCAACAAGTACAGAAGATGCTCATGAAATTAAATAATTTATTTGTTGCAACACAGAAGGAGCAGTGTATGCCCTCGAATGCAGCTGTGGTCTGCAATACATAGGTCAGACAAAAAGACTTTTGCGAATACAAATAAAAGAACACGTAAAAAACATTTTGAAAGGTTTCGATAATCCTAGCGTATCAAGGCATTTTGCCACTCACCATAATAAAGATCCTTCCCATTTAAAGTTTTGGGGCATAGAGCCCTACGTGAGACACTGGCGAGGGAGCCACAAGGTTAGAACATTAAGCCAACTTGAATCCCGCTGGATTTTTATTTTGGATACCTTTGCTCCCCGAGTTTGAATATAGATTTTGACCTTAATTGTTTCCTCAGTGATTTTTAATGTTTTCTCTTTATAACCCCCCCCCCTATAATAGTCACTCTCAATCTCCCCCCTGTCCCTTTAAGGATCCTCTAATTTTTTTTCCCATTCGTTATAGGCACACTCTAGTCTAGTCTTTCTAGATAGTGACTTTAGAGTATCTCTCCTACTGAATAAGCTCGTAGTATGTTATAATGATGTCTTGCCATGTTTTTTGGGCCAATTGTCGCTGTATTTAATAATTGCCAACGTGGCGGCTCTCTTACATCATATGCGGTACACCCTACTGAGGAGCATGACTATCAGTGATTTATTTTAATTTTGATACCATGTCATGTTTTATGGATATTTATTTTTATATCAAGTCTGGTCTCCGTGACAGCGTTAGAATATATATTTTTATGTCAATAATTATTGTAACATGTGTAGCGCTCACCCCCGAAGGAGCCGCTGGTTTGTTTTTGGGATCGGCATATTGAGTTACCTTGATATGGCCCAGGGGTGCAATTGTAGAAACAACAGTAAGCGAAGGTCCAGACAGTGAATAAAGTTTTTTTTCCAATGCTTTATTTTCCAGGCCAACACGGCCAACATCAACATAAATTGGGAAGGACAAAGTTGATGAATAGAGAGAGAGGAAGAACCTTGCAGTATCAGGCCTGGATATTGAATGGAGCAGTCAGTACTGCTCTGTATAGTACCAATTTGTAACTCGTCGCCACCCCAGCTGCCCCCGGACAGACCCCTTTCTACAGGCCTAGCAGCCAAGATGTCACTTAGGATTTCTGGGAGGAACAGGCCTCTCTCACAGACCCGGCTCTGGGCCTCTGCCACAGGCCAATTACAATAACTGAGCTAGATAAATAGATGGAGAGAATCCTCCCAGTAGATTTCTGCATCGGTCACTGGATGACAGCAAACATACCTGTCAGTACTCTGGTCACCGGATCCCCAATTGGTTTGTTCAGGCTCTGTTGGATGACCTGCCTCCGGGCCCTCCTCAAACCAACTCCCCAATCAAACAGTACCCAGCCTGGGATCCTTTCAATAGAATCGGGAACCCAGACAAAATTGACTGGGGTCCCCCTGTACCTCCGGATGAGGTTCCAAGTGGTCTGCAACTATGGCCAGGTGGGTCACGCCGGCGGGGTCCATGGATGCGAGCAACCTGAAGGTGGATACTGCACCTGGAATGGGGACCCCGCGAAGATTTTAGAACACATGACACCTGTCACAGATATACTCCTCTCCAGCAGGCCCCGCGAGGGAAAAAGCTCCTCTGATTGGCTGCTGGAGAAACTTACTCTGCCAGAACCCCTCTGGCACCAACTGCTGGCCAGGAATGACATTGCATCCCTGGATCACAGACTGACCCAGTGGACATTTCTGGAATGACAGAAGTCTCAAAATTTAAACAAATAGTGAATGGGAGCAAGGTAACTCTCCCATTCCCCACTAACTTTAGCGTAGTGCCCATACTGAAAGTAAGGGGGCGCTACACATGTATAAACATCTCGGCCTCGGTAAGTAATGTTTCTGACACCCGTGCTCTGCTCCAGAGGACATCCCCTGCTCCAGAGTAAAATGGCCACCGCCCCACTTCCGGCGCTCGCTTCGCTGGCGCGGTGAGTGGAAGCGTCACAGTGCAGCACTGCACTGACTCCGTCGGCCTTTGTTGATGGGGGGGCGACCAGTGTACGGTGTGCAGACTGAGTCGGCATGGGGATCTGTGTAGATTCCGTGTATCTATCTCCTCCAAAATGGCCACGATCGGACTTCCGGCGTCTGTTTCGCTGGCGGTGCACTCTGTTTTGTATTTTATTTATAGCACACATATTTTATTGGCCTCGATGGCCCCCGGGGAACATCGATGTATTTTAATTTATATTTAGAACATTTTTGGGGATAGCAGGATTGTTTAATTTTAATAAACCTATGGCGATTGCCCCACTTCCGGTTTGCTGGGAAGATGGCTGCTGCCCCACTTCCGGTGCTCATTGGCTGACAAACAATGGCTAATGAGAGGAACCCAACTATTTAAGATCACTCCACACACCTCTTATCACTCCTGAAGAAGTCACTTGTGAGTGACGAATGCGCGCAAGAATCCAGTTAAAGAGGTACCGGATGTGATGTCAGCGAGTCCGCCACTCATTTTTTATATGCTTACTTTTAAACTACCTTTGTGAGTACCCAGTGTATAAGCTGTTTTTATACTATTAAATTGCTCCTACGTTATTACACTATTGGTGCTCTCCTTTATCTCCCTGTGTGAGGATCATTGCCACTTCCAATGGCCTGAATTTCGTTGCTGTACTCATCCATATAGAGTTGTTTTATGCTGTTACCTTACAGCAGTAAGGTAAAGGCACATCTGCACTACCTTTAAGGAAATTAGAACCTTCCCCCGGCAAGCACTATATGTTTGAACACTTGGCAACAGCACCAGCACTTTATTAAATGCGTTCCAGTAGCGTCCAGCTCGCTGCTCCTGCATGATCACATACGTTGTTTTTCACTGTATATGTTTTTCTATCACCCATGTGTATAGTTTTGTAGCCCTGCGGCTTTAGCAGCGTCGGCTATCTTATTCACCCAGCACATATTGTTTTCACTTTGGATTTGTTATTATGCATCACTAAAGTCATGTATTGTATTCTTGTTTAGATGCACTTATATTGATCTAGCACTGTATTTATGAGATTTATTTAATTCCCTATCCCTACAGCGCGGCACTATTTTTTATTCATAGGATAGAGACTGTATAGGGGTATCAAGAGGTTTATTTATTTATTTATTTTCCCTTTATGGACTTATTGGCTTGTCACTTAAAGAGGTGTGGGTGGGGGGGGGGGGGGTTGAAGGGTATTATAATTGATAATTGATAAAAAATCGTAAATAATAATTTTATTTTGTGTCTTGTTTATATTTTTCAATTACCTGTGCATACAGATGGAGTGGTTAGGGGTCATAGGGACCCCTAGAACCCATTCATTAGGGAGGCAGTGACCACCTACTTAATTCATTGGTAGAAATGTAGGCGGTGCATAAGCCCCACCCTTGCTCTGTTTTTGGAGGAACCCCTAGCAAGCCTCCCCCAATGCTAAAAGCCATGTGGGCTGGTATCAGCATAGAAGTGGGATTTCAGAGGCCCCGGAGTGCAGGAGGTCGGAGGGAGCACAATAAAGTTACTACAAAGGCACTGGGATTGCAACAGGAAGGAGTCTGGACCTGTGGGAGTTACCAGAGAACACCAGGGAGAATGGGACAGGTCCCCCTAAATAAGACCTGCAAGCCTAGTTGACTTTTCTTGCTATACAGCAAGGTAGTTCCCAACAACTGGTGAGTGCGGCATGAATATACCATTGCACGTGGTGGAAACACAGGGGATACTCTGGGAACAAGTCATGAAGCACTTTATATTGCACAAAAATACTTTTTGTTTTTACAGTGCCACTTTATTTATGAAGAATGTATTGGGATATTGTTTAAAATCACCATCATAGTGGTATTCATAGCATTCGCTATAGTATTTTTAGTATAAATATTAAGTTTATGCACTAGCAAACGTTGTCTGTTTCTTTTTCATGTTTGTTAATCCAGTTGGATAGCATAGACAGCGGCTGCTTATATCCTATTTATAAGTTTTGGATATTTTTTGCTAGATCACCCGGACATGGGTGTCTTTTATTTTTTACATGTTTTATCCAGTTGTTAAATTAAATTCGTTTTTTTAAACATATGTCTCTGGAGAATCTTTGTCTGATGTACCTATAAAGTCCCCTTCCATTGGAGGGTATTCTTCAGTTCAGGCTTGAAATAATTGGGTTTTCTGAATACTGCATATGGCTACAAGGTTTACAACCTCTTTAACACTGGTATGTATATGCAGGTATCAACCATACAGATGGGTGGGCTACAAGGCTCTTTGCCACTGATAAGTGCAACGAGCAGCCAACTTATATCTATGGCTGATGCCCAAATAAGTTAGTAGAGTAGCTACTATAGTAGCTTTAAAGAGGGATGTGAATTCTGCTGACTGGCAGTCACACTTGGATAGCTCGAAGTGGGGAACACTTATTTTATAATACACTATATACGTCTACAGACATATTTCCACAGGGCAAGGGGTGTTATATTGAGGATTCTTGCTTATAAATCCAATAATAAGTTAAAGACGCTATGTTATCAGAGTGATTTATTTTTTTACAGAGAGCACATAAGTCAAATTTTGTCATTCTATTTTTTTTAGATGGCTATGTAAAGAGAAGATATGTTTTACAACTGTAAGTAATGCGTTTTTAAAACTTTCAAAAATTATTTACATCATTATTCTGTACCTTTAAGTCCATATGAGTTTAGAAACGCTGCATTATGTGTTGTGATAAACTATCAAAGGCCGCTGGGGAGAGAAGTTTGGTATTCTTTTTTAGTGGATCAGAGATCCAACCAAGCGCTTTGTGACCTCCTCAAGTTGGGTCGCTGGATTTCCAGGGGAATAAATTAACATTACTATTACTGCGGACATCCGGGTTGGAAACTTTGGCGTTAATAGCCATAAGCGCATATGATCTCCCTAAACAAGAGATCTAACAATCTGGTAAGCAGCAGTAATTTACTGGTGGAGGATTTCTTTCCATAACCCTTATCACTCCTTCTTGGGTGCTGTGTTTATATGTCACCGTGGAATATGGGTGCGAGGAATCTTTACCTTTGAACTGTTATCCGGAATTTCACTTACAGTGGGATACTCTATTCTCAGCAATATAACAGTGTGAATTGGACGTTTGGAGGGTTCTCTTAGCCCTCCTATTTATTCCTTCAACCGATTTATAGAGTGATTTGGACATCTAGAGGGCTCATGTAGCTTCTTCATCCTTCACTTTTTTGAGCTTTTCACTTATATTTTTTCATGTTCACCATTCACGTTTTATTATTTGATGGTTTATTATAGTGGCAGAGAGGGTTCATAGTTTCTCTGTTTTTGACATTTATTCATGTGTCATTTTTATATTGACACATCACTTTATTCAGCGCAGCTTATATGTTTTGTTTTACTGCATTATGGGTGCTGTTGCTGGAGTCTACAGCAGAAGCCTGTTTCTCTATCATAAACACATCAAACCTCCAAATGCAAGATGAAACTATTCTACTATTGAGATTAAAGAATGTAATCACCACATTAAAGGTATGATATGAATAGATGAGCTAGAAAATTCCCATAGTGGAAGCTTTCCAAATGCAAAGGTTGTAACGGTAGGCAAATTTCATAAAATAAACCTGTTACAGAATTTAGATTATAATGGTGAATAAAAAGCAGGTACCAAGAGTTGCCTGAACATACCTATTTTTACCATCATAAGTGCCCAGAAAGCGCCTGAACCCAGGTACTGAATCTGTTAATTGTAGCAAAGGGTCTGAAATTGAAGGTCTGCAACGCCACACTCCTGTATTCAGTGCAATGCGCTAATCTTTTATATAAAAACAAAGATGTGTATTGCAGGGTGTCTATGGTCGAGCTATGACTTCAGAGAAAAAAAGCTGAGATTGCATAATGCACTTCCCAGGTTTAGGAGCCAACTTTAAGGCCACTTTCACACTGAGGCGTTTCTAAACTGCCAGCAAAAACACTGAGTGCTTTTGAAGCGCTTTTCAGGCATTTTTGAAGAGCTTTCCATTCATTTCAATGGAGAGGGGAGTTTTTTACAGCCCTGCCAGCACACTACCCAAGTGTGAAAGCATTCATTGATTTTAATGGAAATATGTTTTCGTGAGCTTTTTAGGCACTGTAGTGCCCAGGGGCGGACTGGGGGGGTGGAAAAGCGGAGATTTCCCCCCGGGCTGCTCTGATTCCCTGTAAAAGGGCCGCTATGCGGCCAGCTCAGAACTGCGCATGTGCAGTTTCCAGACCCGGCCAAGTGCTATTGCTCGAGCAGGTACGGCGGGAGGGGGTTAACAGGGCTGGATCCAGGATTGCAGTGATCCCTCCATGATCTCCATCCCGTGCTGCAGCTGCGCTGTGTCCTGTGACAGAGATATTGGCTGCACCTGTTACAGGGAGAGTGTTCCGTCTTACAGAGCACAGCCCCGGCCTCGGCCCCTCCCCCCTCCTCTCCACTAATGGGAGAACAATCAGCTCTGCCTCCTCCCACCCCTCTCTTGTACCCGCCCACACTCGATGGAGCCTGTGTCCTGGGAGTGTGAAGAAGATATGCGGGCGGGAAACTTTAAAGACGGCAGCCAGTGCCACAGTGTCATATCCTAAACAAGACACTGAGTGACTGAGTCTGAGCCAGTGAGTCTCCTGCTGGGACTGTACAAGTGAGTGAGCTGTGACCAGACTCTCCCCTCCTTCCTCTCTTCCTTACTACTCCCCCCTCAGCCTTATCATTTAACCTCTTGCCTGCCAGGCACTTTCTTTCACTCCCTTGCTGCCCAGGACAATTTTCATCTTTTAGTGCTCACATTAAACCCTGGTTCACATTGGAGCGATTTGGCATGCGTTTTGACATGTCAAATCGCATGGCAAATCAGTGACAATTTTCGGCGATGGCACCATCTGAATCGGTGCAATGACGCATCAGTTCCAAAAAGTAGTTTCTGTACTACTTTTGCCAACTTTAGAGTGCGATTTCAATAGACATCTGTGCATGAACCCGCACAGATGTCTCTGAAATTGCACCCCAAAGTCAGGACTGACATGCGTATGAAATCGTTCAATAGTTCAGCTGAACTTGCTCAATTTCCTTCCCAATGTCAGTGTGAACCTGAACTCTGACTGACAATTGCTGTACTTCTTTTTCACATAAATTTAATTTTCGTTTTGGTGGTATTTAATGGCGACTGGGGGTTTTTCTTTTTTTGCTAAATTAAAAAAAAGAGTGTTTTTACAAAAAAAACACCTTTTTTTTTTTTTATCTTTTTTTAGTAAATACAATGCCTTGACAAAGTATTCATACCCCTTGAAATTTTACACATTTTGTAATGTTACAACCAAAACCGTAAATGTATTTTATTGGGATTTTATGTGATAGACCAACACAAAGTGACACATAATTGTGAAGTGGAAGGAAAATGATAAATGGTTTTCAACATTTTATTTTCAAATAAATATGTGAAAAGTGTGTGTGTGTGTGTGTGTGTGTGTGTGTGGGGCAATAGTATTCAGCCAACTGTAACTCTGATACCCCTAACTAAAATCTAGTGGAACCAATTGCCTCCAGAAGTCACCTAATTTGTAAATAGAGTACACCTGTGTGTAGTTTAATCTCAGTATAAATACAGCTGTTCTGTGAAGCCCTCAGAGGTTTGTTAGAGAACCATAGTGAACAAACAGCATTATGAAGGCCAAGGAACACACCAGACAGGGCAGGGATAGTATAAAGTAGGGTTAGGTTATAAAAAAAAAATCCCAAGCTTTGAAGATCTCACTGAACTCTGTTCAATCCATCATCTGAAAATGGGAAGAGTATGGCACAACTGCAAACCTACCAAGACATGGCCGTCCACCTAAACTGACAGGCCGGGCAAGGAGAGCATTCATCAGAGAAGCAGCCAAGAGGCCCATGGTAACTCTGGAGGAGCTGCAGAGATCCACAGTTTAGGGGGGATAATCTGTCCTCAACAGTGATCATCGACGCTGTCCTCAGGGCCCACTAACAGGCCAGGTTTGCAAGATAACTGAAATGCATTACAGGTGATATAATTTGCTGCTCAGTGATTGCAGACTATAATACTGCATCTTCCCAAGGTAATACATAAAACCTGGCCTGTTAGTGGGCCCTGAGGACAGGGTTGATGACCACTGGTCCACATCAGGGCCATCTTTTCCATTGGGCACGCTGGGCAGTTGCCCGGGGGCCCTGCTTGGCTGGGGGGCCCCACCGGTTGCCCAGCAACCCCAGTAAAAAGTTTTGGAGAGTGACGGGTTAGAACTGCCCATGCCCAGTCTGCGGAAATCACAGAGAAGATCCGTTCCTCCCCGAATGCGGGGGGTTGCTGATGTAAGGGGGGAGTGAATGCAAAAATGTAAGGGGGTACTGATATAAAGGTTCCCCCTCCTATATTGGTGACCCACCTTACCTTAGTGTATTTAATCTAAGGAAGGTGGTCTCTGGTCACCAAAGTGCCCTCCACATCAGAGTTCCCCTTTACATCAGAGTCTGCAGGATTCCCCCTTACAATGCAAGGGGGAACTCAGTCTGCGGACCCTGATGTAAGTGGGAAAGAGAAAGCAGTGGACTCTGATATAAGGTGGTCTCTGGTCACCAGAGCCCCCCTCCACATCAGAGTTCCCCCCTTAGATCATGATCTGCAGCGTTCCCCTTTACATAAGAGTTCCCTTTCACTGTAAGGGGGAATCCTGCAGACTCTTATGTAAGAGGAAACTCTGTGCTGGCTGGGTTATAGTAACCTGACCTTCATGTCAATGAAGACATTTTTTATTTTTTTTACTTTTGTTTAACTTAACCACTTCCATACCAGGTACTTACGCAGCTTCCCGCCCAAGCCAATTTTCAGCTTTCAGCACTGTCGCACTTTGAATGGCAATTGCGCGGTCATGCTACACTGTACCCAAACAAAATTGGCGTCCTTTTTTCCCCACAAATAGAGCTTTCTTTTGGTGGTATTCGATCACCTCTGCGATTTTTTTTTTTTTGCGCAACAACTAAAAAAAGGCTGAAAATTTGGAAAAAAAATTACGTTTTTATTTTTTTCTGTTAATTTTTTTGTAAATAAGTTTTCTCTTTCAATTACGGGCACTGATATGGCGGCACTAATGGGCACCGATGAGATGGCACTGATGGACATCGATGAGGTAGTACTGACGGGCACAGATGAGGTGGCACTGATTGGCGGCGCTGGTATGCGACACTGATGGGCACACATAGGCGGCACTGATGGGCACACATAGGCGGCACTGATGGGCACACATAGGCGGCACTGATGGGCACACATAGGCGGCACTGATGGGCACACATAGGCGGCACTGATGGGCACACATAGGCGGCACTGGGCACTCATGGGCGGCACAGATGGGCACTCATAAGCGGCACAGATGGGCGGCACTGATGGATACTTATGGGTGGCACAGATGGGCACTGATAGGTGGGCACTGGGCATGGATGGGCACTGTGGGGTGGCACTGATGGACACTGGGGTGGCGCTGATGGACACTGGGGTGGCGCTGATGGACACTGGGGTGGCAGCACTTATTTTTGCCATGTTGCCAGTCAGTGCCCATTTGTGGGCACTGACTGGCATCTTTTTTCTTTATGCTTTTTTTTTTTAGACTTTTTTTTTAGACTTTTTTTTTTTTTGCCATTTTTTTTTTTTTTGCCCACCCTGGTGCTCCAGGGTGGGCATCCCTGGTGCTCCAGGGTGGCGATCCGAGGGGGGGCTGCGCTGATAAACAATCAGCGCTAACCCCCCCTGTCAGGAGAGCCGCCGATCGGCTATCCTCTACTCGCGTCTGTCAGACGCGAGTGAGGAAGAGCCATCGACGGCTCTTCCTGTTTACATCGTGATCAGCCGTGGTTGGACACGGCTGATCACGTGGTAAAGAGTCTCCGCCGGAGGCTCTTTACCGAGATCGGAGATGCAGGGTGTCAGACTGACACCCCGCATCACCGATCGCCGCGATGCGCGCCCCCACGGGCGCGCGCGGCATGAAATCCTGCAGGACGTTCTAGAACGTCCTGTCAGGATTTCATAACCACTTCCCGGACGTAAATCGGCCATAGGCCGGGCGGGAAGTGGTTAAACACATTGCTAATAGCACTAGCTATATGTTTATAGTTTAAATACTGACATTTGCATTGTTCGGCACTGAAAACTGTATTTTTAGGTACTTTTTTTGCAGTGGCAGTAAAAAATGTGGTTCTGCCAGTAAATTTTATGATTTTTGTCAGTAAATTCTTGTGTGTGATTGTGTAGACAGGGCCCCAGTGCACTGTATTGCTCGGGGGCCTATAATGCTCTTAAGATGACACTGGTCCACATGACAACTATTAGTCGTGCACTCCACAAATCTGGCCTTTATAGAAGAGTGACAAGAAGAAAGACATTGGTGAAAGAAAGACATAAGAAGTCCTGTTTGCAGTTTGTGAGAAGCCATGTGGGGGATAGGGACACAGCAAACATGTGGAAGAAGGTGCTGTGGTCACATGACACGAAAATTTAACTTCTTGGCCTAAAAGCAAAACACTATGTGTGGCGGAAAACTAACACTGCACATCACCCTGAACACACCATGAAACATAGTGGTGGCATGCTTTTCTTCAGCAGGGACAGGGAAGCTGGTCAGAGTTGATGGGAAGATGGATGGAGACAAATACAGGACAATCTTAGAAGAAAACCTGATAGCGTCTGCAAAAGACTTGAGACTGGGGCGGAGGTTCACCTTCCAGTAGGACAACGACCCTAAAGTACAGCCAGAGCTACAATGGAATGGTTTACATCAAAGCATATTCATGTGTTAGAATGGCCCAGTCACAGTCCAGACCTAAATCACATTAGGAATCTGTGGCAAGACTTGAAAATTGCTGATCACAGACTCTCTCCGTCCAATCTGACAGAGATTGAGATATTTTACAAAGAAGAATGGACAGAAATGTCCCTCTCTAGATGTGCAAAGCTGGTAGAGACACCCCCAAAAGACTTCACATAAAAATCCATTTACGTTTTTGGTTGTAACATGACAAAATTTGGAAAATTTCAAGGGGTATGAATACTTTTTCAAGGCACTGTAAGTAATTTTTCTCCTTCACTGAAGTTCACTAATAGGTGGTGGCACTGATAGGCGGAACTTATGGGCAGTACTGTTGGGCACTGATGGGTGGCAATGATGGGCATTAATTGGTGTCACTGATGGGCACTGAAAGGCAGCACTGATTGGTGTCACTGATGGGCACAGACTGACATAACTTGCTGGGAACTGCTAGGGCTGCACTGTAATCAGTGCCCTAAATGTCTGTACAGTCTCCACTGTGAGGAGATGCCGCTAATCGGGTCCCCTCACATGCTGTCATTTACATATGATTGGCTGTTATTGGACATCATGACAGCATGACCCCGATCTTGGTAAAGAGCCGATGACGCTGCTCTTTACCAAGATCGGGGTCATGCTGTCATTGCTGTATCATATTTGTCTTGCTTCATAACATCAATACATGTTCTAAAACCCGGTGGGCATGGATGGTGAGCTGATTCGGTGGTACAATGGGCCACTTGACTGGATTTGCCCCCCAGGTCTAAGGCTGCCAGCCCTCCCCTGGTAGCCCCTCAGTGTGAAAGTGGTCTTAGTCTCAGTTTTAGTTTACAATCTGTGCCATAGAAAAGAGGCCTAATTGCACCAACTGATCTTTTTCACTATTGCCCTTAGGGATAGGATTAATAAAAAATATCCTGGGAAATCAGAAAAAACGCGTTACCTACTGGGCTAAAACACACATAACTGTGACCCTAAACATATCTAGAAAGTTGTCAATAAAAAATGTTACAGGGGGGAAATTGTGTTTTAGGAGGGATGTTGGAAATTATTTTTCCTTTCACCAATATCTTGTGGTACTGGTAATGAGACATGTGAAGATCTAAGCAGGTTGGACAACATGCAGAAGAAAATGCAATTGGGACAAAAGAGAAAAAAAGGATTGCATTTTTTATTAGATATATTTTTATTTATTCATTAACTTTGATGGGCTGTATAGAGGTAGCACCAGCAGCAGCTAGTGTGTATAAATCATGATGTTAAATATTAAATTCATTATTCATTTTAAATCAGAACAGCAGCAGTATGTTGGATGGGGGCCTGCCAGACAAAACTTGAAATATATTGTGAGCCTGTGGAAAGCACATACTCATTTCTGTGGTGTGCTATCATTACTGCAGAGTGGAATTCCATTTAATGTAGGGTGACCAGACATCCCCAGTTTCAGGGGACAGTCCCCTGATTGAGGAGACTGTCCCTGGACCAAATCTGTCCCTGGTTTTGTCCCCAGATTGGATTTAATAGGGGCAGGGGCAATTTCAAAGACAGTCAGTGCAGAATTAAAATAAAACAATTTGAATTACACCCCCCCCCCTCGCTCCACCGTGCCTACTAGCATAGGGGGTTGTATTTTTCCCATTATCTGTGCCCCTTTCTGATGATCATGTGCTGGTCAGAGCAGAGGGAATATTTCTTCAGTTTCGGGCGCATGCCCATTTAGCTTCGCTCGCATGTTCTTCTGGCTTGGCTCAAATCCTGGCCAGCCACCTGCCTATCTCCTTGCCTTGCCTGGTGGAGGAATCTTCCTCTGCTCCCCATCCAGTAGTGAGACTTGAGAGGCTGTGAGGCGGGTGGCGAAGGGCAGAGAGTCGCTGATTGTTGCCACTAGTAAAGAAAAAATATGTCCCCGGATTTAATTTAAAAAATCTGGTCACCTTAATTTAATGGGCATATCACAGATAATCTTTGAAAGAGAAGCCCATTCCACAAGGTTAGTAGAGCATTTTAGCAGTTTAGGGTAGGCCAAAATACATTTTAATTATCCTAGTCGTGTCCAAGCCTATTCTAAACTTAGATTTGTTTTTACATAATGTATACATTACTAAATCTGAAATATAACCAATGAGCAAACTAGAGAGTGTGTATGACTTCCTTTCTTTGCCCAGTGACCATTTTCTTTCAGTTGCAACTGGCTATGTTACCCAGTTGTAGAAGACAGAAAGAGAACTAGCCAGTTTGTTGCTAAGGTGCAGTATATTTTGTCTAGGTGCTCAATATTGCTGCTCAGGGGCCATTACCACTTACACCTACTGTTTTGAGGGTGCATTGTTATCACTGCTGGTTACCATGCTGATCCAATGAGCCAAACATATGACCATTGGTCCATGTGCCAGAGGGATAAAAAAGCAAGTTCAGCTGTTATTTAGCTGATGGGTTCCCCCCTGCACCAAATCACCACATTGTTCAGAGCACCAAAATCTGTCAGGCATAAAGACAAAAGTAATCATTTAAATTCCCTGCACACGGGGGGGGGGGGGGGGGGGCTCCCTGGATTCAGCCTGGATTCGGCTTTAACCACTTCCATACTGGACCTATTCTGGCACTCCTCTCCTACATCTAAAAATCATAATTTTTTTGCAAAAAAATTACTCAGAACCCCCAAACATTATATATTATATATATATATATATATATATATATATATATATATATATATATGTGGTTTTTTTTTTTAGCAGACACCCTATGGAACAAAATGGCGGTCATTGCAACTTTTTATCTCGCACGGTATTTGCGCAATAATTTTTCAAATGCCTTTATTTGGGTTTCATGAATTTAAAAAATGACAAACTTTTTTTGTATAATGTGAAAGATGATGTTACGCCGAGTAAATAGATACCCAACATGTCACGCTTTAAAAGTCATGGAATGGCGTCAAACTTTGGTACTTAAAAATCTCCATAGGCGACGCTTGAATTTTTTTTACAAGTTACCGGTTTAGAGTTACAGAGGAGGTCTAGTGCTAGAATTGTTGCTTGCGCTCTAATGCACGCAGCGATACCTCACATGTGGTTTGAACGGTGTTTACATATGTGTGTGTTCGCTTCTGAACGTAAGCTCCCGGGGACAGGGGCGTTTAAAAAAAATGATTTTACTTTATTTTTTGTATTTAAATATTTTTTTTAAAAAAATATTTTAACCACTTCCCGCCCCGGTCAATGACATAATTGACGACCGGGAAGTCGTTGCACAATCCTGACTGGACGTCTATTGACGTCCTGCAGAATAATGCCTAGGGCGTGCCCGCGGGGGCGCGCAGCGCGGTGATCGGGGACGGCGTGTGTCCCTTGGACACAGCGCTTTCCCGATCACGGTAAACAGCCAATTTCATTGGCTGTTTACCACGTGATCGGCTGTGTCAAAGTCACAGCCGATCACATGTCAAAACAGTCAGCGGCGCGTTCCGTGCGCGGCACCAGAGGCTTGCAGAGCGAGGATCGGAGAAGGCACGTGTCCCTTGGACACCTCGCTTCCCCGATCAGGGTAAACAGCCAATGAAATTGGCTGTTTACCACGTGACCAACTGTGTCCAATCACAGCCGGTCACAAATGTAAACAAACACAGCAGTTACTACCTGATCCCTGCTCTCTCCTCACACACAGATTTGTGAGGAGAGAGCAGGGATCAGTAAGTGAGATTAGTGTCTTTTTTGTCTACACTGTATTGTGCACAACACAGCCCCCCCCACCAATAAAGAGCACCTGTCACACAGCCCAGCCCATCTGTCAATCAGCCCATCTGTCAATCAGCCCATCTGTCAATCTATCCATCAGCCCATCTGTCAATCAGCCCATCTGCCAACCATCACCTGTACCGCCATCGGTACCACCACCACCCGTACCGCCATCGGTACCACCGCCATCGGTACCACCACCACCTGTACCGCCATCGGTACCGCCACCACCCGTACCACCACCACCCATACCGCCAGCGGTACCACCACCATCGGTACCACCGCCATCGGTACCACCACCACCCGTACCACCGCCATCGGTACCACCACACATTCCTGCCACTAATACCTCCATCGGTACCGCCACACAGGCTACCAGTTCCGCCATCGGTACCACCACCCGTACCACCAAAACCCGTACCGCCATCGGTACCACCACCCATACCGCCATTGGTACCACCACCACCTGTACCGCCGCCAAGGGTACCACCACCACCCGAACCACCACCACCGACATCGGTAACACCACCACCCGTACCACCATCGGTACTACCACCACCCATACCGCCATCGGTACCACCACACATTCCTGCCACTAATACCTCCATCGGTACCACCACACAGGCCGCCACCACTACCACCAGCAGTACCATTACGCAGGCCCACCAATAAATACTGCCATAATGTCCCAAAGGCTTTACACACGCGAGGAGACATATGCCATTATTGCCATGTCGAATGATGAGAACAGCGAGGAGCTCCCATTATCCGATTCTGATTCGGAATACAAGCCAGTGGAGGATAGTGGCTCAGAGTCCCAGTCCCCGGAGGAAACCGTCCCTCCCAAAAGAATTCGATCAGGACCAAGATCAGGAGATCTGCCCAGCACCAGCAGCGCCATACCCCAGGAAGAGGAGTCCAGTACAAGTAATGGAAATACACGCCCAACCCGAAGAATCCTGCCCCAGTCTTACCTTCCTGATGCCCTGGCAAACCCCTTATGGTTACCTGCCAACTCAGGATCCGCTATCATCCCCCCTTTCACTGCACAGCCAGGTGTGCAGCCTGACACTATGAATTTTTCTCAATTTGATTATTTTTGTTTATTTTTCCCAGAAGATTTTATGCAGAATATAGTGGATCAAACTAATATATATGCATCCCAATTCATTGCCGCCAACCCCAATTCTTCCTACGCCCGCATTCTCCAGTGGCGGCGTCTAACATTGGAAGAATTTAAAATGTTTTTTGGACCTTATGTTCAATATGGGGCTTACACAGAAGAACGAAGGCCATTCATATTGGTCTACACGCCCCATCCAACACATGCCTATATTTTCCGCTGTCATGTCTAGGACAAGATACGACATGATAATGAGTTTTCTCCACTTTAATGACAATTCACAGTGCCCTCCCCGAGATCATCCCCACTATGACAAATTGTACAAAATACGCCCCTAATCAATGCCTTTTCCCAGCGATTTGCAGAAGTTTTCATCCCAGACCAAAACATTTGTGTAGACGAGTCCCTAATACATTTCACTGGCCGACTGCACTTCAAGCAGTACATTCCAAACAAGAGAGCCAGGTATGGGTTAAAATTAAATAAATTATGCAAAGACTCCCAGCTCCAGCCCCGTGATTGCCCCACATATATTGGAGCCAGTGGGAAAATTGTCTGGGAGTTGGCATACCCCCTGTTCGGAAAAGGGTGCCATTTATATGTCGATAATTATTATACCATCCTGCCCCATTTTCGTCACCTTTACAGCAAGCAAACCCCGGCCTGCGGTACCTTAAAAAAAAACAGAAGGGATTCCCACAAAATTTGTTGGCCAAAAAATTGAAATCTGGAGAATCGTCATTCATGAGGAACGAGGAGGTGTTGGCCATGAAGTGGAGGGTCAAGAAAGATGTACACATCCTCTCTACCATCCACAATGACACCATGGTGGAGATCCATAAAAGACGTGGCCCTATTGTAAAGCCTGAATGTGTTCATGATTACAATTTGTACATGGGGGGTAGATTTAAACGACCAGATGCTACAGCCCTACTTATCTACCAGAAAGTCCTATTATTGGCACAAGAAAGTTGCGTTTCACCTGTTTCACATGGCCGTTTATAATTTGTTTGTCTGCTACCAAAAAGCAACTCAAAACCCACAAATCTCCTACCTCAAGTATATCGAAGATATCATTGAAGCCCTCATTTACCAACAAGATCCCGTCCCAGGAAGCATTCGCTCTGATTGTGTGAGTCGTCTTCACGAGCGACACTTTCCCTTTAGCATCCCCCCCACAGAATCTGGAAGAAGACGCCAAAAAAATGCTGTTTATGCAGCAGAGGAAGAGTAAGAAGAGACACCACCTGTTACTGTCCCGATTGTCCCTCCCAACCTGGCCTGTGCCTTGGACAGTGCTTCAAAAAGTATCATACATCCATCCAATATTAGTTCCCCTTAACAGACTGCCATTTCTCCATTTGCCTGCTACCATGTTACTACCTTCCATGTTAATTAACTGACCCTGGCCTGTTTACCGACGATGTCTTTGCTTGCCGATTTTAAACCACGTTTCTGACCTCCACGTGTACCAACCTCAGCCTGTTTACCGACAATGTCTTTGCTTGCTGATTTAAACCACGTTTCTGACCTCCACGTGTACCAACCTCAGCCTGTTTACCGACAATGCCTCTGCCTGCCGATTTAAACCATGTTTCTGACTTCCACGTGCACCGACCTTGGCCTGTTAATCTACCATATTTTTGCCTGCCACTTGGACTGATCTTTTGGCCATTTACTTTTAGTACACAGGGGTCTCACATATGTGAGGGGCTTCAGAAAAGCGTTCTGAGTAGAGAAAACTTGTTTTTCGTTTTCTGTACTCCCAGAACAGGGTCTGGTTGCCCAGAGCCTTCAAAGCGATTTGGGTGGGAGAAGCTTCTACCTCTGTCCCCCTGGCGCTAAGCTTTGTGGTCCTTCCTGCTGCCTGGACAAATACTTTTGCTGTGCTGACCATATTACTGCCTGTAATGACCCATGACATTATGGACCATGTTTCTTCCTGCTGCTTGGACCAATACTTTGGCTGTGTTGATCATATATCTGCCTGCTGCCTCTACCGACTTTGCACAGTTTTTCTGCTGGGACACCTCTGCCTGCTAGCTGGACCTGTGCTTTGGCTGTGCTTTTGGCTGTGCTCTGGCTGTGCTGACAGTATCTCTGCCTGTACGAACTATGGACAGTATTCCTGTCTGCTGCCTGAATTATTGCTTTTGTTGTCGCTGACCTCATCCCTGCCTGCTGCCTGGACCGATGCTCTCCTCTGTGGACCACTGCACTTCTAAAACCACAGGTAATCTTTTGTTATTTGGTATGTACCTGCTATGTGTTAGATATATGAAGGGCCTTCAAAAATGTGATCGTAGTCAGAAAATGATATGTGCAATTAATGCTGCTAGAATGCCTGGAAGTGCTACATGTATGTTGGGGCTCTGTATGTGGCCAGGCTGTGTAAAAGTCCCACACATGTGGTATCGCCATACTCAGGAGGAGTAGCGGAATGCATTTTGGGGTGTAATTTTTGCTATGTATATGCTATGTGTTAGAAATATCTTACAAATGGACAACTTTGTGAAAAAAAATGCATTTTTTTTTTTCCACATTTTCCAAAACCTTCTGGAAAAAAATGAACTGTTCAAAAGACCCATAATGCTTCATAGATTATACGTTGGGGTGTGTGCTTTCCAAAATGGGGTCATTTTGTGGACAATTCCATTGTCCTGGTGCTCCAGGGCCTTCAAAAGTGTAATAGGTGGTTGAGAAAGGATATGTGCAATTTACAGTGGGGATTGAAAGTTTGGGCACCCAAGATAAAAATTTGTATTAATGTGCATAACGAAGCCAAGGAAATATGGAAAAATCTCCAAAAGGCATCAAATAACAGATTAGACATTCTTATAATATGTAAAAAAAAGTTAGATTTTATTTCCATCATTTACACTTTCAAAATTACAGAAAACAAAAAAATGGCGTCTGCAAAAGTTTGGGCACCCTGCAGAATTTATAGCATGCACTGCCCCCTTTGCAAAGCTGAGACCTGCCAGTGTCATGGATTGTTCTCAATCATCGTCTGGGAAGACCAGGTGATGTCAATCTCAAAGGTTTTAAATGCCCAGACTCATCTGACCAGCACCATGGGTTCGTCTAAGCAGTTGTCTAGAAAACTGAAACTGAAAATAGTTGACGCTCACAAAGCTGGAGAAGGCTATAAGAAGATAGCAAAGCGTTTTCAGATGTCAATATCCTCTGTTCGGAATGTAATTAAGAAATGGCAGTCATCAGGAACAGTGGAAGTTAAAGCAAGATCTGGAAGACCAAGAAAAATATCAGACAGAACAGCTCGCAGTATTGTGAGAAAAGCAATTCAAAACCCACGTTTGACTGCACGATCCCTCCAGAAAGATCTGGCAGACACTGGAGTTGTGGTACACTATTCCACTATAAAGAGATACTTGTACAAATATGGTCTTCATGGAAGAGTCATCAGAAGAAAACCTCTTCTACGTCATCACCACAAAAATCAGCGTTTGAACTTTGCAAATGAACATATAGACAAGCCTGATGCATTTTGGAAACAAGTTCTGTGGACCGATGAGGTTAAAATAGAACTTTTTGGCCAGAATGAGCAAAGGTACGTTTGGAGAAGAATGGGCACAGAATTTAATGAAAAGAACCTCTGTCCAACTGTTAAGCATGGGGGTAGATCAATCATGCTTTGGGGTTGTATTGCAGCCAGTGGCACAGGGAACATTTCACGAGTAAAAGGAAACATGGATTCAATAAAATTTCAGCAAATTTTGGACGGTAACTTGATGCCATCTGTGAAAAAGCTGAAGTTAAAGAGAGGATGGCTTCTACAAATGGATAATGATTCTAAACACACCTCAAAATCCACGGGGGATTACATCAAGAGGCGTAAACTGAAGGTTTTGCCATGGCCTTCACAATCTCCTGACCTCAACATAATTGAAAATCTATGGATAGACCTTAAAAAAAGCAGTGCGTGACAGACAGCCCAGAAATCTCAAAGAACTGGAAGACTTTTGTAAGGAAGAATGGGCAAAGAAACCTCAAACAAGAATTGAAAGACTCTTGGCTGGCTACAAAAAGTGTTTACAAGCTTTGATACTTGCCAAAAGGGGGCAGTACAAGATATTAACTCTGCAGGGTGCCCAAACTTTTGCAGACGCCATTTTTTTGTTTTCTGTAATTTTGAAAGTGTAAATGATGGAAATAAAATCTAAAGTTTTTTTTTTACATATTATAATTATGTCTAATCTGTAATTTGATGCCTTTTGGAGATTTTTCCATCTTTCCTTGGCTTCGGTATGCACATTAATACAAATTTTTACCTGGGGTGCCCAAACTTTCGATCCCCACTGTATGCTTGTAGAACGCCTGAAAGTGATACTTCAATGTTGGGCCTCTGTATGTGGCCAGGCTGTGTAAAAGTCCCACACATGTGGTATCGCCATTGCATTTTGGGGTGTCATGTTTGCTATGTGTTAGAAATATCTTACAACTTTGTGTAAAAAAAAATGCATTTTCATTTTTTTTCCATATTTTCCAAAACCTTCTGGAAAAAAATGAACCGTTCAAAAGACTCATAATGCTTCATAGATTATACGTTGGGATGTGTTCTTTCCAAAATGGGGTCATTTTGTGGACAATTCCATTGTCCTGGTGCTCCAGGGCCTTCAAAAGTGTAATAGGTGGTTGAGAAAGGATATGTGTAATTTATGCTTGTAGAATGCCTGAAAGTGTTACTTCAATGTTGGGCCTCTGTATGTGGCCAGGCTGTGTAAAAGTCTCACACATTTGGTATCGCCATACTCAGGAGGAGTAGCAGAATGTATTTTTGGGGTGTAGTTGCAATTATGCATATGCTGTGTGAGAGAAATAACCTGTTAATTTGACCAGTTTATGTAAAAAAAAAAAATCTTAAATTTTCCTAAGAATTGTGGGAAAAAAATACAACTTCAAAAAACTCACCATGCCTCGTAGTAAATACCTTGGACTGTCTACTTTCCAAAAAGGGGTAATTTGGGGGTATTTGTACTTTCCTGGCTTGTTATTGTCTCAAGAAATGAGATCGGCCTTCAGTACATTAGGTGTGATCAGATGTGATCAATTTTCAGTGATTGGCACCATAGTTTGTAGACTCTATAACTTTCACAAAGACCAAATAATATACACTAATTTGGGTTATTTTTACCAAAGATATGTAGCAGTATAAATTTTGGCACAAATTTATGAAGAAAAATTACTCATTTGCAAAATTTTACAATATAAACTAAAATTTATTTATTTTTTCGCTGTTTTTTTGCTTATAGCGCAAAAAATAAAAAACCCAGTGGCTCTATTTGTGAGAATAAAATGATACAAATTTGGTTTGGATACAGTGTATCATGACTGAATAATTGTCATTCAAAGTGTGAGAGCGCTGAAAGTTGAAAATTGGTCTGGGCAGGAAGGTGCATAAGTGATTGGTATGGAAGTGGTTAATCACTTTTATTTCTATTACAAGGAATGTAAACATCCCTTGTAATAGGAATGGTTCATGACAGGTCCTCTTTATGGAGAGATGCATGGTCAATAAGATCCCACATCTCTCCTTCAGGCTGTAAAGTATGAGATAGAGAAAAAAATTCATAACGTTGCGCCCGGACCTCCGACGGTCATTTGGTCACCGGAAATCTCTATAATCGTCATCCGGCGCCGGACAATTCTTTCTTCCGATTGCATGGTAGAGCCCAGAGACGCACCGGATGGTGGCGGGAGGAGGGACGTCCCCTCCCAATGCCTATAAGAATGATCAAGCGGCGGAACTGCCGATATGATCATTTTTATTGTGGACAGAATCGCCGGCTGGAAATAATAATATCTGAATGATGCCTGTAGCTGCACAAACTCAACAACGTGATATGACTGCGTGCGGTAGGGAAGTGTATAAATAGGGCATGTATTACAGTTATCCCTAAGCCGGGCAAAGATCCTTCGGAGGTTGGCAATTATAGGCCCATTTCCTTAATTAATAATGATTTGAAACTCCTGACAAACATTTTAGCTAATCGACTGGCCTCTTTCATTGCCTCCTATGTTCATAAGGACCAGGTAGGCTTCATTCCGGGGCGGAAGAGTCCGAATCAGATTTGTCGGGCTATTGATATAATTTCTCTGCTTCGGACCAGATGGAATGGGGGTCCTCCTCCTCAGGAGGGATTTTTACTGTCCATAGATCTACAGAAGGCCTTTGATATGGTCTCTTGGGCCTATATGTTTAAGGTGCTAGATACTTAGGGGTTTGGCCCCCAGTTTCTTCAAATATTACATGCCCTGTATTCTGCTCCACAAGCTCAGGTGCGTATGCAAGGCCAATTTTCTTCTTCCATCTCTATAGCGTGGGGTACAAAGCAAGGCTGCGCCCTTTAATTTTTGCAATCGTTATCAAGACTCTGGCAGTTGCCATCCGGACCGACCCAGACATACGGGGGGTGCGTTGTGGGGAGCTTGACCAGAAATGTGCATTGTTTGCAGATGACTTGCTGTTGTTCCTGACCTCCCCCATGACCTCTTCCCCTAAGGTATTTGGACTGCTTCAGGAATTTAGCAGGGTATCTGGGTTGGAAGTCAATATGACTAATTCAGTGACATGGAATATTTCAGTCCCCACAGATCAGGTCGATCGCCTTAAGGACAAATTTTCCTTTAGTTTGTAACCCTATCCATATCCCATATTTGGGGGTTCAATTGACGGCCAATATAGACTTTTTATATAAACATAAGTATCTCTCCTGTTTCATAAATTGGAAGATCTCCAGCGGTGATCACTAGATAATCTATCATGGTTGGGGAGAATCCATACAGTCAAAGTGATGCTACTACCCAGAATTCTTTATTTTTTTAGGTCCTTACCTATTCCTGTTGCCTGCACAGTACTTATTTGTTTTCAGGCAAAGGTAGTGCAATATATATGGGGCAATTGAGGTCATCGCTTCTCGAAGAGAATTTTATTTTACCCCAAGATGCAGGGAGGGCTAGGAGGGCCTGACCTGTTTAAGTATTATCAGGCAGCTCACCTCACATAACTTTCCATAGTCTACTCTCGATCTGCCAAACCGGACTGGGTTTATATGGAGAGGATGGCAACTGCTGGCTACACGTTAGACTACCTTTTGTGGAGAACTCCTAAACACGACCTCCCATCCTGGCACCCACTCTCTGCCACTCAGTGGTGTTGTGGAATAGACGAATACTGACCTGGTTTCTTCTTTTCGCCCCTTAGCTCAAATATTTAATAACCGGGATTTCCCTCCAGGTCAGGACATCAAAGCTTTTAAATGGTGGTTAGATAAAGGGCTATACAGGATTGGGCAGTTCATTACACAGAGGGGACCTTTTATGCATCACTCTCTGAAGGTCCACAAGATGCCTTCGTCGGAACATTTCAGTTTTCTTCAAATTTCAAATTTTTTACATTCCCTCTGGCCAGCTAAGCCTGACCATTATGAGGTATCCCTGTATGAGAAGTGGTGCACACAGGATGCAGATCAGCGTGGGGGTATTACCCTGGTCTATGGGCTACTACAGGGATCTCCCCCTAGGACTCCCCTATATGGAGGACTGGGATGCTGACTTGGGAGAGGAGAGGGACATAGAGCTATGGCACAGTTGTTTCCTGTGGTCTTATAAGGGTATTATGAATGTCAAGAAAAAGAAAAAGCTGCGCTGTAAATGAACCTCTGTTCCGCGAAGCAACCATATTAATATTAAGTGCACTCACAGTTAAATGTGAAAGTGAAAAAAGGAGTTGTTACTATACCACATGTTATACAGAAAGGTATATGACAAATGCCTAATAATTAAATGGCCTGTCAAGCCTCTATCTATGTAAATGTCCATATATCAAAAATACATATTATTAGCTAGATTTAGATAAATGTGCCTATCTATAGGCGGGCGTAGCGTATCTCAGATACACTACGCCGCCGTAAGTTAGAGCGGCAGGTCCTGTATTCACAAAGAAGTTGCGCTCTAACTTACGGCGGCGTAGTGTAACTGGGCCGGCATAAGCCCGCCTAATTCAAAATAGGCTGGTTGGGGGCGTGTTCTATGCTAAATACTCGTGACCCCACGTATTTGACGTTTCTAACGAACGGCGCATGTGCCGTCCGTGGACGTATCCCAGTGCGCATGCTCCAAATTACGCCGCAAAGACTCATTGGTTTTGACGTGAACGTAATTACGCCCAGCCCCATACACGGACGACTTACGCAAACAACGTAAAACTTTAAAAATTTGACGCGGTTTCGACGTCCATACTTAACATTGGCTGCGCCATCTTCATCTTTTTGATGCCTGAAAACGCCTTACGTAAACGGCATATCTTTACTGCGACGGCCGTGCGTACGTTCGTGAATAGGCGTATCTCGCTGATTTACATATTCTCTAGGGGTAAATCCGCGTACACGCCCCTAGCGGCCAGTGTAAATAGGCAGCTAAGATACAACGGCGTAGGAGGTCGTATCTTAGCAACATTTAAGCGTATCTCAGTTTGAGCTTACGCTTAATGTTACAACGGCGCGGATTCGGAGTTACGACGGCGTATCTACTGATACGCCATCGTAACTGTACCTGAATCTGGCTATATATATATCTAACCACTAACACCAAAACCAAATGAAGATCAAGGAAATAAAAAGAAAGAAACTGTGAATGGGATATCAATCCATGTGACAAATTTTGAATAAATTTGTGAAAAAGAAAAAAAAAACACAAATATAAAAAGTCAGCATTGGTGATTATTGATAGCAAGCAAAAAATAATTATGTCCATATAAATAATATTTGTGACAAATAATCCACAGCACTTGGAGAAAAGTGATGATAGAAAAGTTGGATTTGGAAAAAAATGTGTGTTACCGAGTAACACATGTATATACTTTTTGTTTTTTGAGTAACAAGTTCACAGGATCAGTCGTGGTAAAATGTTTATATAAATATAAGTTAGCGCAATTCACTTCACAAATACACAGATGATAGAAAAGTGCCTCCACCTGAGTACACACTGCCGCTTACCAGATGGATATGATCTCTTATTTACAGGAGATCAATGAACGCATATGACTAATGCCCAACCTAGGGTCTCTGTATCAAGTAGTAAATGCCTCAGCTTCAAATGGTGTATTTCTCATAAATGGTTCAGGGTATCCCCACATAAGGACAAAAAAGGCTAATATAGTGTAAAATCCTTTTATAATTTATTAAATCAACATGATGAATGGACACTTATGCCGTGTACACACGATCATTTTTCTGCATTAAAAAAACGTTGTTTTAAAAAAATGGCATTTAAAATGATCGTGTGTGGGCTTCACATAATTTTTCGGGTTCTGAAAAATGACCATTTTTTTTTCGAACATGCTGCATTTTTTAACTACATCAATTAAGATGTAGTTTTTCAGGTTTTAAAAAATGATCGTTTGTGGGCTAAAACGACGTTACAATCCCGCGCATGCTCAGAAGCAAGTTATGAGACGGGATCACTCGTTCTGGTAAAACTATCGTTCATAATGGAGTAAGCACATTCATCACGCTGTAACAGACAGAAAAGCACGAATCGTCTTTTAGTAACACGGAATCAGCTAAAACAGCCCCAAGGGTGGCGTCATCCGCATGGAACTTTATAGTGCCGTCGTACGTGTTGTACGTCACCATGCTTTGCTAGGGCATTTTTTTAAAACGATGGTGTGTGGGCAACGTCGTTTTAATGATGAAGTTGGAAAAACTTTGTTTTTTCTACATGACGAAAAACTTTGTTTTTTTCATGCCGAAAAATGATTGTGTGTACGTGGCATTACAGTTAAGAAGTTTAAAATCAGCATGTAGAAAAAACAATCGAGCTGGCCGGCTCTTTGATTAGCAGCCCGTATAATTCCGGGTCTGGCGCACAAGGCGGTAACGTCATACTGCAGGCCACACAGACATTGAAGCATATAGACCACTCCCACTGTGGAACAAGTAACGAAAGGCTCGATAGTATAATTCTTGGAAGTGCAACTAGAGCTAAAGTTGATGGTTCTTCTGGTCCTACAGCCATTAAGAGGGCAAACCTGACATTTCCTACAGTTAGGCCCCGTACCCACGAGGGGATCTCCGCTGGAAACGGTCCGCCGGACCGTTTCCAGCGGAGATTCCTCCTCCGGATTTCATCCGTATTCCAGCGGCGGGTATGCAAATTAGCAGTTACGGCGATCCACAAAGGTTTTTCCCGTCGTTACGTCGACGCAAGTCTTAGTTTCCCGTCGCAGAGTTAAGGGTTGCTATTAACATGGTGTAAAATTACTCCACCATGTTAAAGTATGCCCGTCGTTCCCACGCCGTAATTTCGCGCAAAGCACGTCGGGAAAATTTGCGAACGGAGCATGCACAGTACATCCGGCGCGGGAGCGCGCCTAATTTAAATGGTACCCACCCCATTTGAATAGGGCGGGCTTGCGCCGGACGTGTTTACGATACACCGCCGCAAGTTTACAGGTAAGTGCTTTGTGGATCAGGCACTTAGACTGAACTTGCGGCGGTGTAACGTAAACGGGTTACGTTACACGGCCGGAATTCTCTGTGAATCTGGCCCATAGGTCTTATAACCGGAGGGTTAAAGATATTGGGTTCTAATTTCTCTTTCAGAGAGGGAGCCCCCCCTGAAAACCACCTGGGGTTTGTCAGGTAAGATGGTCTTTAAAATCGTATAATTTTTTAACCACTTAAGGACCCCCTACTGACGATATACGTCGGCAGAATGGCACGGCTGGGCACAATCAGGTACCTGTACGTGTCTCTTTAAGGCAAAGCCGTGGGGTCGCGAGCGCGCCGCCGCCGTGACCGCGCCCATGGGACCGCGGACCTGATCGCCACCGGTGTCCCGCGATCGGTCACCGGACTTGAAGAACTGGGAGAGTTGTGTGTAAACACACCTTCCCTTTCTTCATTGTGGCAGTGTCAGTGATCGTCTGTTCCCTGATATAGGGAAAGATGATCACTGACGTCACACGTCCAGCCCCGCCCCCTACAGTTAGAAACACATAGGAGGTCACACTTAACCCCTACAGTGCCCCCTCCTAAACTGCAATTGTCATTTTCACAGTAATCAGTGCATTTTTATAGCACTTTTTGCTGTGACAAAAATGTGTCAAAATTGTCCGATTTGTCCGCCATAATGTCGCAGTCACGAAATGATCGCCGTCAGTAGTAAAAAAAAAAAACATAAAAATGCAATAAAACTATCCCCTATTTTGTAAACGCTATAAATTTTGCGCAAACCAATCGATAAACACTTATTGCGATTTTTTTTTTTTTTTTACCAAAAATAGGTAGAAGAATACGTACCGGCCTAATCTGAGGAAAAAAAACGTTTTTATATATTTTTGGGGGATATTTATTATAGCAAAAAGTAAAAAATATTGCATGTTTTTCAAAATTGTATATAGCGCAAAAAATAAAAACCGCAGAGGTGATCAAATACCACCAAAAGGAAGCTCTATTTGTGGAGAAAAAAAATACGCCAATTTTGTTTGGGAGCCACGTCGCACGACGTGCAATTGTCAGTTAAAGCGACGCAGTGCCGAATCACAAAAAGGGGCAAGGTCCTTAACCTGCATAATGGTCCGGGTCTAAAGTGGTTAAGATATGCCAATGTTTACTCACAATATGCTTAATATTGGAATGTTGACAGAAGTAATTGGTAATAAATGGATTGCGAAAATGCATTGCTTCCACCACCATTGATTTTTTTTCCTTTAATAGGTTGACCCTATCGACACTTTTTACATGGTCAAAGGTATTAGTAAGGGACTCAAGAGAGTAACCTTTATCCACAACCCTTTGTGTGAGAACCTGTGCTTGTTCCAGAAAGGTTGTTTGTTCAGTGAAATTACGCTTCAATCTTAAGTACTGTCTTTTCGGCACAGACCTAAGCCAGAAGGCATGATGGCAACTATCACTTGGGATAAACGCATTCCTGTCGGTTGATTTAAAAAAGTTGATGTGATAAAACTATCACCACTGACAGAAATGGTCAAATCCAAAAAAATCATTTTTTCCTGGCTGGCTTCATAATTTAAATGGATACCCCTATTGTTGATATTAAGAGAGTCCATAAAAATCGAGAGATCACTCTAACTGTCACTCCATAGGAGGAGGATGTCATCTATGTAACGAGCCCACAAGACCACCTGCGGCCTTGTCTGGGCACAGGCGACATCCTCCTCCCAAGGTGCAAAGCACCAACCCCCACCCCATGTTGAGGGCATGTGGCCTGGTACCATGTAGGAGGGGGGGCGCTCGCTCGCCCCCCTTTCTGACCTACCCGGCTGTGTGCTCGGATAAGGGTCTGGTATGGATCCTGGGGTTTTTTTTTCAGTGTGGGGGATTCCCCTTAAGATCCATTTACAGCTCAAATGGTGGGCATGAGGCCATAGGCTAACATGTAGAGCCATTTTTAAGCTGCAAAAAACGCTCAGAAAAGTGGCTGTAAAAACGTCCGTGGACACGAGGCCTTAATATTGTAACTGTGATCAAGTTGCAGCAAAGCAAAGGTTTTACTGCAGTGTGCCACTTGTATACAATAATGGAGCAACAGTTCCAGAATGAATACCACTGTGACAAATGTGAGCAAGCTGCATTTCTGGAACCTCAAAATAAGATCTGGAGGAGTGAATGAACAACCTGTAAAGGAGTCTTCTTAATGGGATTAATGTGGAGGGACAAGTCAGGATGATCATTTAGGAAGATGGGTTGCTGTGGTTAGTGTAGTGATATAAATGTCCAATAGTGGATTTCGATTAGATAATTGATATTTAGATGTTAGGATAATTTAGTTGTTCCGCAGCAACACACAGGCTCTCCAGAGAGTGCATTTTATTTTAACTTCCAATACAGAATAAAGTCCAAATTCCACAGACGATACAAATCCAACAGAGTAATTCAAAGCCTCATCTTTTTCTAGACCTGTGCCATATTTCTTAGTGACAAGACTGACTGAATGCCAGCTTGAATGTCTAAAATACTGGTCTCACACTGGAGGGAGGGGTTCTTCCAGGTCGACCAAATGTTTCCCTGAATGAATACCCCCTCAAGTCTAATTACCATCAATAAATACTGCCTTATGTATGTTAGCAGTTTATCCTTTGAGGTTAGCAGGCCATACCTCACACACACCCAGGTAGTCTTGCATAAGATTAATACATCTAAGGGTCTTCAGCTGTCCCTTTGATATGTGTTTGGCCACTAACCCCTTTGGTCAGCAAACACCCTTTGATGTGTAATCTTGATAATCCGGGTCACGACACCAATGTAGTGATCTCAAGGTGTATAATGTAGTCCGATTAGATAATTGATATTTAGATGTTAGTATGATGATTATAAATTTGTTGTTTCGCAGCAACACACAGGCTCTCCAGAGAATGCATTTAATTGACTTATAATACAGAATAAAGTCCAAATTCCACAGACGATACAAATCCAACAGAGTGATTCAAAGTCTCATCTTTTCCTAGACCTGTGCCATATTTCATACAGAGAATACATAGGGAATATATTCTGATCACTTCCAGACCAACACATATTCATACAGAGTATACATAGGGAAAATATTCTGAGAGTGACAAGGCTCACCTCCAAGATTATATTCTCTATCCACTGAATAGCTGAGCAATTTGATTGGCCGTCTTTGCTCTACATCCTGTCTTTCAGAGTGACAGGTAATGACCCCAGCCGGAGTCACTAATTAGTATGCATCCTTGCATACTAATAAGCTCCCTCTAATAAGTAATTAGATTACATGTGGCCTGAGTAATAGTTTGATTAGTTTGATGTGTAAAATAGACCCATCCTGTCTCTTTGCCTATTGACAATCGACAAGCGTCTTTTGATGTGTAACATGTAATTACAGGTTTGATGTGTAAAATAGACCCATCCTTGACTGAAATCTGGCCTGGTCAATTTGGACTTACAACATATATAACATCCCACATAAATCGGCCAACATATTACAACAAACAGTATATTACAACAGTTAGGAGTGGTAGCGGCTCACAGGAAAAGAAGGCTAGTCCTGTGTTTGAGCGCTCAAACAAGTTTGCCAAGTTGGGTGAAGAAGTGCGTGTGGCAAACTCAAGCCCTAGATGCCACTACTACCCCTAACAGCCTGGCAGGAGCCCATCTAGTAGGGGTATGAGGGTAATACAAGAAGACCTAGGCGTTTGGTGGTAATTTGGGATTCTATAATCAGAAGGACTGATAAAATTATTTGTCACCAGGATTGCCTCAACCAAATGGTTTGCTGTCTCTGTAGTTCCAGGGATCGACATGTGGTGGACTGAGTAGACAAATTACTGAGAGGGGCTGGACATAACCCACCTGTCTTGGTCCATGTTGGAATCAATTACAGAATACATTGAAGATCGATGATCCTTAAGAATCTATTTTAAAGAACTAGGCTGCAAGTTAAAGGAAAGGACCTCCACAGTTATAGTTTCTGTGCAACACAGGAAAGACAGGAGGAGCTTAGAGAACTGAAAGCATAACCTGTTGTAAGATGGAACGATTTGGGTTTCTCAAGCACTGGACTGACTTTTCATTAGGATACAACCTACATGCTCAAGATATGTGGAGAAAAAACTGCGCTAGTGAAAACAAAATTAACTTAAATTAAACTAAACATTCAATAAGAGGCAGCAGCTGGCGTGCAATACACAAAATGACATAGAAATAGAAACAAAGCCGCACCATAAACAATAAACTATAGTGATTGCCAGAAGTGTATATGTCATGAATATGCATCATGTCTGTCTGCCTACCTGATCTCCATGTGTTCATTAGAGGCAGATCCTGTTCTGGTTTCCCTTCTTATCACTTCCTCTTCCTGTATGGCTCCACCCTAGTCCATCCCAGGAAGCCTATATTAACCTTTGCTCTACAGGTCTGCAGTGCTGTTCAACAGTGTTCCAATGCTCAGTTCCTGTCTGCAGTGTATTGCTAGTTCCTAGTTGCAGAGTGCTACGATCATCTTCCGTGTACCGTTTTGGCTTGTCCCCGACTTCCCTGTCTGCCTGTGCCCCTGACTATTTGCATGTTCCACGGTTATCCTTGTCTGCCTGTTGCCCTGACCTCGGCCTGTCCATCACCACTGTTTGTTCTGCTGGCTGCTTCCTCCTTCTCCCTGCGGAGTGTGACCTGAGGAATCCCGGGAACGCGACCTGGACCCAGTTGCGGCCAAGACCATCCCTACCACCAAGGGCTCTGGTGAATACAAAACTGGGTCTTAGACTCCGCGCCCTGGGTGATCTTGGGTCACGCTTCCTCCCTGCCAGCAGTAGTCGGCTATAGGGTTCACTTCCCTGCGGTGCATCCCTGACCCCTACAGGGTGCACTTGTCACCTGGCCACAGGTGACCTGACAGTTTGAACAGCCATGAACCCGGCCGACGTGCCGCTTCCTGCAGATGACCCATTACAGGGCGTTGTTCACAGACTCGAGACGCATGAAGCTAATCAGGCTCAGGTGATGCGTTTCCTTCAGGATCTGGCTTCCCGCTTTGATCAGCTTCAGACCTCGTTGGGAGCCCCGAATCTACAACCCCAAGTACAACCAGCGGCAGCGGCTGCGCCCGTCGCACCAGTCGCAGAGTCGCATTCACTGAAGCTACCACCTCCAGTCCGTTTTTCTGGAGACTCCAAGGCCTGCAGGGGGTTTCTTAGCCAGTGCACCATCCATTTTGAACTACAGCCTCAAAACTTCTTGTCTGATCGGGCAAAGGTAGCCTATATTATTTCCCTCCTTTCCGGTGAAGCTTTAGCCTGGGCTGCCCCTATGTGGGAGAGGAATGATCCGGTAGTTTCCAGCCTGTTCAACTTCCTAAAGCTCTTTCGGAACATCTTTGAAGAGCCGGCTCGGGCCTCTTCAGCAGCCAGTGCTCTGCTACGTCTCCGCCAAGAATCTCGTTCAGTGGGTCAATATGCTCTTCAGTTCCGTATACTCTCAGCTGAATTGAGCTGGAACAATGAGGCCCTGGTCGCTACCTTTTTACATGGCCTCTCTGACCGAGTGAAGGACGAATTAGCGGGAAGAACCATCCCCGTCGGTTTGGACGATGTCATCTCCCTGTGCAATCAGATCGATATTCGTTTTCAGGAGGGAGTCCATTGAGAAAAGACACCAGCACTCCCTAGGTCGTAGTCAGTCTGTGCTTCCCTCACTTCGTCCCGTAGACCACCCCCTGCCTGCTGAGGAACCTATGCAGTTGGGCCGGACCAGACTAACACCCGAAGAACGTGCTAGACGCAGAACTCTGGGCTTGTGCCTCTATTGTGGAGGCAAGGGCCATCTTCGTGCCTCCTGCCCGCTTCGCCCGGGAAACGCTCAGGTCTAATACATTTAGAAGGTGGAGTATTGGACCCAGAAACATCACCTTCCCGTCTGCTCCTTCCGGTGTCCCTTCATGTAGGCACTTCTCCCCTATCGATCTCTGCATATCTGGATTCCGGGGCTGCCGGCAACTTTATGGACTGGAGAACTGCTTCTTCTATGAAGCTTACCCTTGCACCCCTCACTACGCCGCTGGTAGTCTCGGCAATTGATGGCACTATTCTCCCAGGGGGTCCTATTCGCTTCCAGACACTACCCATTAGGATGTCGATAGGGATTCTCCACCAGGAGTGGATATCCTTTCTCATCCTACCTAAAGCCTCCACTCCCATTGTATTGGGCCTTCCTTGGCTACAGCTCCACTCTCCCCATGTGGACTGGGCTTCTGGGCAGATTCTGGCTTGGGGTCCTTCATGTTTCTCGTCATGTCTTTCCAAGGTGACTCCTAAGGGGGAACTTCCGGTTGCTACCACATCAGTATCTTCGGATCTTCCCACTGCTTACAGCGATTACCGGGATGTGTTCTGTAAGAAATCAGCCGAGGTGCTTCCTCCCCACAGATCTTTTGACTGTGCCATTGACCTTGTTCCTGGAGCAATTCTGCCCAGGGGTCGCACATACCCTTTGTCCATCCCAGAGACCCAGGCCATGTCTGAGTATGTCGCAGAAAACCTTGACAGAGGTTTCATTCGGAAATCGTCATCGCCTGCAGGAGCAGGGTTCTTTTTTGTTGCCAAGAAGGATGGTACCTTGAGACCCTGTATTGATTATCGAGGATTAAACGCTGTTACTATTAAGAATCGTTACCCCTTACCCTTGATATCTGAATTGTTCGATAGGTTGAGGGGTGCCTCCATTTTCACTAAGTTGGATCTCAGGGGGGCGTACAACCTCATTCGAATACGAGAAGGCGATGAGTGGAAGACTGCGTTTAACACTCGAGACGGCCATTATGAGTATCTGGTCATGCCTTTCGGGTTATGTAATGCCCCAGCCGTGTTTCAAAACTTTGTCAACGAAATCTTCAGGGACCTGCTGTACCAGTTTGTTGTCATCTATCTGGATGACATTCTAATCTTTTCGGAAAATCTGCATGTCCACAGGAACCATGTTCGCACTGTACTCCAGCGCCTCAGAGAGAATAATCTCTATGCCAAACTGGAGAAATGCTCCTTTGAATGTTCTGAGGTCCTGTTTCTAGGATGCTTTGTTTCAAGCTTGGGCCTTCGTATGGATCCTGGGAAGGTCTTAGCCATTACCAATTGGCCTCTTCCTGCTAGCCTCAAGGCCACACAGCGCTTTCTTGGTTTCACAAATTATTATAGGCAGTTCATCAGGAATTATTCTTCCATTGCCGCGCCTATTATCGCTTTGACCAAGAAGGGTGCTAATGCCAAAGACTGGCCTCCCGAAGCTGTCTCTGCGTTTCACGATCTGAAACAGGCCTTCGTCTCTGGACCTCTTTTGAGGAGACCAAACCCTGAGGAGGCATTCTTTATTGAAGTGGACGCTTCTTCTGTGGGAGTGGGAGCGGTGCTTCTTCAACTTTTTGAGAAGAGACGTCAAGCATGTGCGTTCTTTTCCAAAAAATTTTCTCAGGCAGAGAGAAATTATGCCATCGGTGACCGGGAACTTCTCGCAATTAAATTGGCGCTAGAAGAGTGGCGTCATCTTTTGGAGGGTTCTCCTCACTCCATAACGATCTTCACCGATCACAAGAATCTACAGTACTTACAGAATGCTAAACGTCTGAATCCCAGACAGGCCAGGTGGAGTCTCTTCTTTTCCCGTTTCAGTTTCACGATTACATACAAACCTGGTTCCTGCAACGGTCGGGCTGATGCGCTTTCTAGATCCTTTGACACCTTGGACGAAGATCTCACTCTTGAACCTGAGCCGATCATTCCAACTTCATGCATTGTTGCCCATTCTACCACCCTGGACTCAAAAATTCCTCCTGGTAAGACCTTTGTCCCCACTGAGCTAAGAGCCAAGATCCTTCGTTGGGGACATGATTCCAAGGTGGCGGGCCATGCTGGTTTCCTCTGGTCCTTCCTACTCATTAGTCGTCACTATTGGTGGCCAAATCTCCGCTCAGAGGTTAAAGACTATGTCAAGGCTTGTCATGTCTGTGCTCAGTTCAAATCCTCCACACAAGCTCCTGCTGGTCTCCTCATGCCCTTGCCCATTCCCAAGGAGCCCTGGGCTCACATTGCCATGGATTTTATCACCGATCTTCCACTGTCTGACGGTAATACGGTCATTTGGGTGGTAGTCGATCGGTTCTCCAAAATGGCACATTTTGTTCCCCTTCCTGGTCTGCCTTCTGCTCCTGCTTTGGTCCCCATTTTTGTTCGAGAGATTTTCCGTCTTCATGGGGTTCCTTCTCATATTGTTTCAGACAGGGGTGTTCAATTCACGTCTCGTTTTTGGAGAGCCTTTTGCAAATCCCTCAATATTGCTTTGGATTTTTCCTCTTCTTACCATCCTCAATCCAATGGGCAGACGGAGAGGGTTAATCAGGAGTTAGAGGTTTTTCTTCGTACCTTAGTCCCCGCTCATCATGACGATTGGTCCTCTCTACTTCCATGGGCGGAATTTTCCCATAACAATCATGTGAATACCAGTTCGCAGAGAACACCCTTTTTCTCAGTTTATGGAAGACATCCTCAACTTCCACTTCCCATGACCTGTTCTCTGGATATCCCAGCTTTGGCTTCAGCTCAAGAGTCATTCAATTCCATCTGGAGCGACGTCCATGATTCCCTCCGGGCAGCTGCCGACAAATTCAAAGGCTTTGCTGACCGCCGCAGGCGTAAACCGCCTTCTCTTCAACCAGGGGACAAAGTCTGGCTCTCCACCAGGAACATCAAGCTCCGAGTTCCTTCTCTGAAGTTTGCTCCAAGATTCATTGGTCCATACACCATAATGGCTAAGCTGAATCCAGTTTGTTTCAAGCTTCAGATTCCCAAAAACCTCAAAATCTCTAACTCCTTCCATGTTTCCCTTCTGAAGCCTTAGGTCCTTAATAGGTTCTCTCGTCCTCTCCCCACCACGGCACCAGTCTCTGAGGAGAATCAGGAATATGAGGTCAGTCAAGTACTGGATTCCCGACTCTGTAGAGGCGCTCTTCAGTACCTTGTTCATTGGAAAGGCTTTGGTCCTGAGGAGAGGTCTTGGGTTCCTGCATCAGAGGTCTTTGCACCTCGTCTATTGAAGAATTTTCATCTGAAGTTTCCCTCTAAACCCGGACCCAGGCAGGGAAGGGGGAGGCCTCGTAAGAGGGAGGGTACTGTCATGAATATGCATCATGTCTGTCTGCCTACCTGATCTCCATGTGTTCATTAGAGGCAGATCCTGTTCTGGTTTCCCTTCTTATCACTTCCTCTTCCTGTATGGCTCCACCCTAGTCCATCCCAGGAAGCCTATATTAACCTTTGCTCTACAGGTCTGCAGTGCTGTTCAACAGTGTTCCAATGCTCAGTTCCTGTCTGCAGTGTATTGCTAGTTCCTGGTTGCAGAGTGCTACGATCATCTTCCGTGTACCGTTTTGGCTTGTCCCCGACTTCCCTGTCTGCCTGTGCCCCTGACTATTTGCATGTTCCACGGTTATCCTTGTCTGCCTGTTGCCCTGACCTCGGCCTGTCCATCACCACTGTTTGTTCTGCTGGCTGCTTCCTCCTTCTCCCTGCGGAGTGTGACCTGAGGAATCCCGGGAACGCGACCTGGACCCAGTTGCGGCCAAGACCATCCCTACCATTAAGGGCTCTGGTGAATACAAAACTGGGTCTTAGACTCCGCGCCCTGGGTGATCTTGGGTCACGCTTCCTCCCTGCCAGCAGTAGTCGGCTATAGGGTTCACTTCCCTGCGGTGCATCCCTGACCCCTACAGGGTGCACTTGTCACCTGGCCACAGGTGACCTGACAGTATATGTGTCAAGTCCATATAAAGAGTTAATAAACACAGGACACCCTTGAATCAAAATCAGTCTATATAGTGAGGTTAATACCCCGCTGTAAACACAGGTCTCAAAGTAGAAGGTTCCTTCAGACAATTTCACAGATAAAACTTCACACCACCAAAGTGACTGGATATGTATAATTAGGGAACCCTTCACCGGTAATACAGATAGTTTGCTAAAATATATAAGGACCAAAGCACCAAAGGACAGTGATGCAGATACTAAAAGGTAATGATAATAATAGCTTTGTTAAAATGTCATGGCTAGGAAAGATTATCACATGACTGGAGCAGCTGCAGTGTAAATTGATGTAAACAATTGATAAATGGTAAAGAATAAACCGTGCTAAATGCTACATTCAACAAACTAAATTAAATAATAAAACACCAAAAAACTCTAAACAACAATCGCTGGAAAAAAACCCCAGTATCAGAGGTCTCATACACATTGCTGTGACTTAAAATATGGTTGAAATATTCCCTGCTCCTTGTGTGCTTAAATAGGGTGCCCCCCTAGTAGATGTTTCATTATTTACTTTGTTGTATGTAGCATTTAGCGCGGTTTATTCTTTACCATTTATCAAGATAGTTTGCACCTAAATGGAAGGGAGTCCACTGTGCTATGGGGAGAGGTTTATGGGAAGGTTGGAGGATTATTTAAACTTGCATGAGGTGGGAGGGAGAATTAGGATAAAGTGGGGCAGAAAAGTGAGACCCGTGTGTGTGATAAAATTGTGTTAACAGTGGTAAGGACTTAAGGGTGGGTTCACACTAGAGCACAGTGCGGCTCACAGCAGGGGTCCGGTGCGTCTCTATTCACCGGTTCAGGTCAGATTTCAGCCCAAATTCTTGGCTGAATATGGACCTGAAACGGACCAAAAGACGCACAGGACTCCTGTGCAATTTGCACCGAGACGCTCTGGAGATGTGAACCAGCTCCATAGAGAGCTGATCACAATCTCCTGCTATGCATATTGGATGTGAAGAAACCTACATCCAATTTGCAATAGTGTGAACCCAGCCTAAAACCTAAGCCTATGTATAGAGTGTGGGTGTCGGGTACATGTAATGTACATAGTGCAGAAGCATATAATGTATAGAGAGCAGGGCTCATGAGTGGGTAACACAAGAGTCAGGATTGCGTAGTGCAATGACCATCTACTGTCTTTAAAGGATCAGTGCTTTCAGCCAGATAATTTTGTCCCCTTTAATACTTTTTTCTCATGATCGGTTAGGGGGTGGTAAAAACATGCAGCTCAGCTGCGATTTTACTGCCCCATGGCTGCCCATCCTAAATCTAGAATACAGCTGGAGGAGGCCATTCACATGTACCACATCTGTGCTGGTTTGTGTCACGACCAAGTGAAATTTGGCTATTCAGGTCAATTGGGCCACGCCACAACAATAAACCAAACACTTAGCTTGCAGTTGCGGCTCATTAGCCCTATAATAAACTGTCATTCACCAAAAAAAAAAAAAAAAAAACAGGTTTCAGGATTATAATCAATATTTTTTCTTTAATAAGTCATTGAATTGCCAACCATATTCCTGTCCTTTTAACACGGTAACAGTAAGATGACACTAAAGCTGCACAGGTGTCAGGTTATTTTCACCCCTTTAAAGGGGCAGGAATATGCATTGTTGTTGTTGTTTAGTCTTGGCCGACTCTTTGTAACCTCATATACCATTGCGCACGAGGCTTTTCTGTCCTCCACTGCCACCCAGAGCTTGCTTATTTTCATGTTCATTATTTCGATGATGCTGTTTATCCATCTTGTTTTCTGTCATCCTCCTTTTTCCTTCCATGTCTCCCAGCATCAGGGTCTCTTCCAATATGTCATCCCTTTGCATTAGGTGGCCAAAGTATTTCAGCTTCAGGATCTCTCCTTCCAGTTCAGGGTTGATTTCCTTCAGGATTGACTGGTTTGATCTTCTTGTCGTCCAAGGGACTTTCAAGAGTCTTCTCCAACACCAGTGTCCAAAGGCATCAATTCTTCAGCGTTCAGCCTTCCTTATGATCCAACTTTCACAGCCATAGGTTACTACTGTGAATACTGTAGCTTTGACTTTACGACATTTTGTCCGTAGGGTGATGTCTCTGATTTTAATAATGTTGTCTAGGCTTGCCATTGCTTTCCTCCCAAGAAGTAAGCGTCTCTTAATTTCATGGCTACAGTCACCATCTGCCGTAATCTTGGAGCCTAGGAAGATAAAACCTGTCACTGTTTCCATTTCTTCTCCTTCTATTTGCCAATGAGTGATGGGACTGGTTGCTGTGATCTTAGTTTGCTTAATGTTCAATTTCAGGCCAGCTTATGTGCTCTCCTCTTTCTCCTTCATTAAGAGACTCCTTAGTTCTTCTTCACTTTCTGGCATTAGTGTGGTATTGTATATATGCGTTACAATGAAGCATAGGCTGCACAGAAACAGGCACTTCTATTAGCTTTCTAGTTTTTCTTTATTACTACTGGGCAAAACCCTCCCTCACCGCAGTCATTGCAGGCTGCCCAGGAACTCTGTTTAGAGCCGCTCCATCCTGCACCTGCAATAAGAAAGGAAGACTGCGGGATGAAGATTTAAGGCATGTGATGGACAGCAATCCTTGTGCACCCATTGGCTGAGGAGGCAGTGCAGCCTATAAGCTTTAGGCAGCACTGCTCGGGTTGTGAAAGAGGACTTTGATGGGTGAATAGACGGACTGTTTGCTATGCAAGAGCACTTGGAGAATTCACCCACTATGTGCTTGTGTGTATAGTGTGAAACAGTGCTTTTTACAGTATACATCAAAATTCCATAGACTTCATTCACACTAGCATGCTTTTCTAAAAGCAGAAGTCTCCTGGAAAGTATAAAAAAAAAAAGTTTGTCTCCCAGATCACTTTTTCCTGCATTTAGTTATTCCTACTTTAAAGCAGGTTTAGCCATGTTTAGGCACATTTAGTCATGTCTAGAGTGATCATAGGTTGAACAGAATTCTATTTTCTCTAAATGCACCTAAACTGACTGAACCTAAACGCAGTAAAGGCGCTACGCTAAAGTTAGTGGGGAATGAGAGAGATAGTTTGCTCTCATTCCGAATTATGTCAAATTTGGCTGTCGCCAAATCTGGAGTGTTCTGTGTGCTAGACTGTGTTCTAGGGATGCAGTGCCATCCCTGGGAGGCAGGTGGTGCCAGAGAGGTCCAGGCGGAGACGCTTTTCCTCAGCAGCCAATTAGAGGAGTTTTCCCTCTAATGCTGGGGAGGAGTATTTCTGTGGCGGAGGCCGTTGTTCTTGGTTCTTCGTGGGTTCCTGGTTCCAGGTGCGGCACCCACGCACATCGCGAGCCCCACCACTATGGCCTACTTGCCTGGGGTCGTGCGCAACGCGGAGTTCCTGACTCTGGGCCCTCCTGGCCTGGAGCAACTGATGCCACAGAGGGGCCCCAGTGACTGACTGGGTCCCCCTTTCTACTGAGGAGATCCCAGGCTGTATGCCGTTCGGTGGGGGGTCGGCTTGAGGAGAACCCGGAGGCAGGTTGTCCAAAAAGGGCTTGAACGAACTATCGGGGATCTGGTGACCTGGACATTGACAGGTACACTTCCACTGTCAACGTCAACGGTGACCCTAGCGCAAATTTACTGGGAGGATAAGCTCAACCATTTAGCTCATCCAAGTTCTAGGCCTGTGGCAGAGGCTTCATCAGAGCCAGGTCTGTGGCAGAGACCTGCTCCTCCCAGCATCCTTAAAGTGACATTTCGGCTGCCAGGCCTGTGGCAGGGGTCTGTCCAGGGGCACTTCACCCACTCTGGCTGGAGTGGCGACAAACTGTATCTACTACTACTGAAAGCAGGATTGCTTTCCTCTTCTATCCAGGCCTGATACTGCAAGGTTCTCTCACTTCATCAACCCTTCCTGTTCTACCTCATGTTGATGTTGGTCGTGTTGGGCCGAGAAATAAAGCATTCAGAAAACCTATTTCGCTGATTGGACATTCGTTAGAGGTAACTTGATTCGCCGATCCCAAAAACAACCAGCGGCTCCTGAGGGGGTAGCGCTACACGCAGGTAAATGCACAGTTTGAATGGCATAATTGAAAAATTATTGCGTGTACTTATATACATTCACAAATGTCCTCTAAAAGCAGATCCAGTGGGAAGTGTAAAACATGATCAAACCTGTCTTATTCACAATAAATCCAAACTTTTTATATACAGCATGAAAATACATATTTCCTCTTGTTTCTTCTCACTAAATACCCCCTTCCAATATATCCTTTGTCATTCACCTCCCTTGCTTCCACGCTGTCAGGCTCCATCTCTTGCTGGGTGGACAGTGCTTCTGGGTTGCATGAGGCCCCGTACACACGACCAGTTTCCTCGGCAGAATTCAGCTTCCGACCGAGTTTCTGGCTGAATTCTGCCGAGAAACCCGGCCGTGTGTACACTTTCGGCCGAGGAAGCCGACGAGGACCTCGGCGAGGAAATAGAGAACATGTTCTCTATTTCCTCGTTGTTCTATGGGAGAACTCGGCCCGCCGAGGTCCTCGGCGGCTCCAGGACTGAACTGGCCGGGGAACTCGATGTGTTTGGCACGTCGAGTTCCTCGGCCGTGTGTACGGGGCCTCAGAGGTGTGCAAGTGATGTCATCATAGGCACATGTCGCCTAAAGGGGCTGGAGCTGCGTCCACATGTCCAGAGTCAGAGCATTACTTTCACCTGCATCTGAGCCCCTTTCCTGTGTACTGTACTTGTTTTAGCGGGTTTTTTCCTTGGGTTGACTTACCAAATACTGACTAAAGCTGCCTGTTTATATTCACTTGTCTGCCACCTGACCTAACCCTAACCTATATCCTGGTTTTCTTTTATCTCTGCTGTGTTCCAGCCTGTTCTGATGAGGTTCACAGTCCCAAATCAATAAACCAAGTGCAGTGCTTCTAAATCCAGAAACCCTACATCCAACAAATTAATTAGTAAAACCAAACAATTAATATTGCTGATTGGTATGTTTGTCTATGATGTTTTAGCACGATAATGAATCAGAGACATTTAGCTGGAGTACCAATCAATCCTCTTAAGACCTAGTCAGATGTTACCATTCTTGTGCACTGCAGTAAAAGCATTGGGGCTGATTTACTAAAGGCAAATACACTATGCACTACAAGTGCACTGCAAGTGCAGTCGCTGTAGATCTGAAGGGAAGATCTGAAATGAGTGGAAGCTCTGCTGATTTAATTATTCAATCATGTGCATGCTAAAGTGCTGTTTTTGATCTTCCTTGCCGGTCCCCCTCAGATCTACAGCAACTGCACTTTCAAGTGCACTTGCAGTGCAACGTGGATTTGCCTTTAGTAAATAACCCCCCTTGTGTTGCATATCAATGTTCATTGCATCAAGGCAGCCCATTTATTTTGCCAAGAATAAACATGCAGCATTTTTTCAGAAGCAACGCACCACAACACACTGTAATGTGGTATGTTGCAATGCATGCCTTAGTGCCTTAGTGTGTTGTGCCAATGCATGTAAACTTGTGGTGATACACTACATCAGTAATACACACATTATAGCAATGCATCTTATCAAAAAAGTGCATTTCTTCCCTCACACTGCAATGTACAAAACTTTAGCCACAGATGTAGAATGATCAACCCAGATAGCAAGCAATTGTGCTGCACATTTGAAAATGACTTTTGCTAGACTTGACAGGCTTCACAAGTTTGTTGCACAATTGCAGCAAGTCTGCATTGCATGACTCCAGATCAACTTTCTTTGCAAACATTCTACAAGTCTGCTTCAAGTTCTGATTCAGTTACATTGTGCAATAGTCATCCCACCACAGGAGGTCACTGTGGCTGAATTTTCATGCTGTAGACTTGCAGATCTCCTGCTGTAGACTCACCACTGCAACTTTGCTCTTGCTAGAGACTTGCTAATCAAGTTTGCTACAAATTGTAAAAGTGTTAACTAGAAATTGTGTTTCAACTGCTCTGCAAGTGTACAACTTGCCAGTGAAAATGTGTAGCAAGTTACCAGACTTACAATTCAACACTGCCACAAATTTGTGGCAAGTTATACTTACTATCTGTGACTATCTAGACCAGGCATGTCCAAAGTCTGGCCCGCGGGCCAATTGCGGCCCCCCTGGAGATTTAATATGGCCCCCCTGGGGATTTGGATATATATAATCAATGCAGCCTCACATGTGCCCTGGGGGCCACAAAAGATATAAAACGTATATATTGGCGCTGCCTCGGAGGGGACAGGACGTGCGCCGTCAGATTACATGAAGAGAATCTCCTGTTTACTCAGGGCCGTCTGTAAAAGGAAGTCTCGTTTCCTGGGATGCCATTGGATGACTGTTCTGTTTATCATAGGAGGCTGGACTTTGTATTAAAGAGGCCACCGAGTAAAAATAAATTCTCCTGTTTGTAATCTGACGGCACTTGTCCCGCCCCCTCCCTGTCCCCTCTGAGGCTGCAGATAGGCATCAATCAGGCTGTAGGAAAAGTGATTGTCACCGGCGCAAAAATAAGTTCTAAATAATACTATATTGACCTGCTGCAGTGCTGTATAAACCTTCTATGAGGTTTAGGTGAAAAAATTAAAAAGGTGTTGGTACTGCGCTGGTATAATAATGTGATATCAAAAAAAAAAAATGTATTATTTTTTAGAAAAAAATTTTTTTTTTAGTTTACCCAAAAAAAATTTTTTTTTCTATTTGACCCCTATAGTGATATAGTGCTAGATCCAGTACAGTGATGTACGTGATGGGTCACTATAGAAACAGCTCTTGTGAACATATGTACTAGCGTGATGCTATGTGCATATGCTGTGCCATCAAAAATAAATAAATAAATAAATAAATAAATATGGCTACCCCAAATGATGTGCTTGTGAAACAATATTCCAAAGTGCTATAAGTGAGTCTATAAACTATTATGAATATACATGCACAAGTGTGCGAACATATAAATAATGAATAATATTATTAATATATAAAAATAATAATAAGGTGCGTTGGTGCCAAAAATTCGTTTTTCACAATTCATGTGCATTCATGCTGCAACACGTCCCCAATTATGGGTAAGCGCCAGTTCACAAATTCCAGTCCAAACAGAAAGTGTTGCTGAGTTTAAATCCTGGTGCTATATTTCATGCATACAGGGTGCTGTCACTTCTTCCACCCGACAAAGATAAGTGCTACCACCACCAACTGCTGAAATGCAAACTCACCAGACCCCAGCTGGTAATGTGCCTCAAAAGCTTATTCCGTTAAAGTTAGTGAGTCCTCTCCTCAGGCTGTACTGATGGCATTGGTGAGGCTGGATTATAGGCATTGGTGAGGCTGCATTCATCTCAATGGTAAACCTGTCCATGTTATACGCCAATAAATACGGTATATCCAAATAACACGCCCAAGCTCATCCTTAGTCCTGGGGCCACAAAAGAGATATATACAGTATATCCAAATAACACACAGAGCTCATCTCTTCACCATACACAGCCACAAAGGCAAGAGAATTCTTGTTGGGCCGTGTATTAGTTGCTCGGATGAACACACTTAGACCAAATTTTAAGGGTTCAAATAATGTCAGGCAAAATGGTCGGCCCTCACGCATGTTCACTTTCTCAAATCTGGCCCTCTTTGAAAAAAGTTTGGACACCCCTGATCTAGACTGTAGGAAGTAAGCAGTACAGTAGTACTGCTGGCCATATTGTAAGCTATTCACACAAGATAGTAATATTGTGTAAATTTTGGCATAGCTGACAATATGGCTACAATGGGTTTTGATTTAATTTCAGAATTTGTAGCTTAAGTAAACCTGTCACAGACTGATGACATGATGAAAAACAGCACTCAAAATATTGATAGCTAAAGAAACATTAGAAATATTTGCAGATAAAATTGTAAATCTTGACGTTATCTTTCATGGTTGAGGTGATTCATGTACCTGTAACAAAAACAGTTGAGTATTGTCCTTGATAAAAAAAAATTCAGCAAAAGCTTTTGGGGTGTAATCCCTTCTTCTGCTCCTTCCACTTCCAGCCTTCATATTTATCTTTTAATGAGATGGGTGACCCCACAGACTAATAGGGAGGCTCAAGAGATTGTAGAGAATGGGGCCAAGTTAGACTTTTCCTGGAAGTCAAGATTTGCAACTTCGGATGCTTATGACTCTTTTTAAGTTGCAAAGGTTTCATGAAAATTTTATATTTTATGAAAACAATTACACTTTTTTGTCACATAAATATGCATCAAGGAATTTTAACAAATTGTATCTATGAATCATTTTCTAGAACTGTTAAAAATATGTATGTATAGAAACAGTATGCCTCTAAACCTAAACTATTCTTTTTAATTGCAGTGAGAAAGAACTTCCAGATGCTACCAGCACTTCAGGTACACCTTTGCTGAATTCATCATTTTGAAGCATTGAAAATTTTGAAGTGCCACTTGCTTGTCAATAAAAAATATGATTAAACTACCTAATTAGCTACCCTGAGGCCCCGTACAGACGACCAAACATGTCTGCTGAAACTGGTCTGCGGGACAGTTTCAGCAGACATGTTCGGTCGTGTGTAGGCCCGAGCGTGCAGGATTCCAGCAAACATTTGCCCGCCGGGCCTTTTCCCAGCGGACAAATATTCCTGGACTTGTTTTAAAACAGTCCGCTGGAATCCTGCCCGCTCTGACATGTTCGGTCGTCTGTACAGACCTACCGTACATGTCCAAGTGCCCGCCATCCCTCGCATGCGTCGAATGACTTCGACGCTAGCGTGGAAGCATTTAACTGGCAGGCCCGCCCACGTCGCCACGTCATTGTGGCGGGGACACCGCGTCATTGTCGCGGCGACACCGCGTCATCGACGCGGCGACACCGCGGACACGCCCTGTGTATTGTTTACGCGCGGCTTTCTGTACGATGGTTAGTACAGCCATCGTACAGAAAGCCCCGGGCAGACATGTACGGTGAAAACGGTCTGGCGGACCGGTTTCATCGTACATGTTTGCTGGTGTGTACACGGCCTTAGGGTTACAGTCTCTGCCTCTGGATTGCTAAGAAAGGGTGTATGGTGAACATATCTCCATGAGTAGTGGACCAAACTTTTTTTTCCTTGGGTTTATTTAAAGCGGGGGTTCACCCTAAAACATTTTTCTACCTTTACGGCCCGGTACACACGAGCAAACATGTACGATGAAACCGGTCCGTCGGACCGTTTTCACCGTACATGCCTGCCAGAGGGCTTCTGTACGATGGTTGTACTAACCATCGTACAGAAGTCCGCGCGGAAACAATACGCGGGGCGTGTCCCCGTCGTCGCGATGACACGGAGACGTAGGCGGGCCTGCCATTTAAAGGCTTCCACGCATGCGTCGAAGTCATTCGACGCATGCGAGGGACGGCAGGCGCTCGGACATGTACGGTAGGTCTGTACTGACCGTACATGTCCGAGCGGGCAGGATTCCAGTGGACGGTTTTAAAACACGTCCAGGAATATTTGCCCGCTGGGAAAAGGCCCGGCGGGCAAATGTTTGCTGGAATTCGGCCCGCTCGCGCCTACACACGACCGAACATGTCTGCTGAAACTGGCCCGCGGACCAGTTTCAGCATACATGTTTGGTCGTGTGTACGGGGCCTTAATTGTGCTCGCTTGCAACAATGACAGTATGCGTTTTTTGTTTTTTTCGCTGTACATACCTTCGTACAGCTATTTTCCCCCACGGCTTCCGGGTAGTGAATCACGCGGGAGTGGGCGTTCCGAAAGAAGCCGAACGACGGTGCGCAGCCCCCCCCCCCCCATATACACATACCTATACACTATATTACCAAACGTGCACCAGTGCACAGGGGCGTCTCTAAATTTCATATTTAGGGGGGCACATGGGGGGACAGGGACAAAAGTAGGGGGCCAACCATAAAACGCAAATATGGTGTGACAGAAAGTATTGCAACGACCGCCATTTTATTATATAAGGTATTAGAAAATAAATATATATGTATAATGTTTGGGGGTTCAGAGTAATTTTCTAGCATATTTATTGGCTGTTTAAAATATGTAAATACTTTAATGTGCATAGTCTGTGCACAGGTGCATGTTTATCCAGGATTTTAAAATTAAGCACAATACATTATCAATTGTTATTGTTGTCTTTATTTCTCATAGGTTCTGGAATTATTCAGAAAACAAGATGACAGAAGTACTGCTAATCTGAACTATTTATTTTCTACTGTTACTCTCTGTGATTGCACCAATCTGCAAAGCTGTAGGTGCAAATATATTCTTAATTATGCAGTTCTTCATCAGTTCTAGTATTCAAGAGTTTTACATGATGTAATTTGATTTTTGTTTTTCGTTTATTATTCATGTATATCTGAGCTTTACACTTGTGTTGAAAAAAATGTCTTTGAAGATGAATGAATAAACGTAATATGTATTGTTTTATGCATGCTACTGGACTGCAAAACTGTACAAAACTTTCTTCAAAACAAGGACAGTTGAAAACACAGTCAAAAATGATCAACACTTCTCTGTGTGTCTAAAAATTTGAATAAATATATCCATTGCTTCTATTACTCCATATAGTATAGTATATAGTATTATATATATATACTATATATAATATATACTGTATATTATAGAAGAAAGAAGAGTCAACATTAATATATATATATATATATATATATATATATATATATATATATACACACACACACACACATTTAAATAACGAAAACATAACATATATATATATATATATATATACATACACACACCGTATATACATCAAATAAACCTTTTTCTCAGCATAGCCACACCTGACATTAACATCCCAAGGATTTAACCCTCTCTATGACTTTTACCTCTATTAATGCATGGTTGTAAATGTGGATAAGCAAAGGTGCCCAGGTTCAGTATATGGAACACTTGTGGAATCCTTCATAAAGCATGAGAGTTCTGAACTTAAACTCAAACCTGTATTAAAGTCAAAAATGTAGGGGCAAAACTCAGTAATTAATTCTGGGAAATTTGGATTTTAATCGACGACGGATTGTCAAATACAAGAATGTGGGGAGCTGGGTACAGTCATGGAGGTCATGCATCAACGCAATACTTTTTTAAAAAAAAAAAACCTTGCTGTCCCCTTCCTTGCATTCTTCCATTTTCAGTGTGGGCATGTGAATGCCACTGGTATCTTCCTCCAGGATACGGCGCTGCTGGCTGCCCAGCATGCACCCCACGATTTCCCACATGCGCATTAACTAAAAAGTGCGGCACACTCGTTGTTGCCCTGCATCACTTAAGTCCCTGTTTGGAAATTATGCAATGCTACCAGCGGAGGATGCCCATTGACTCCTGGGATTGATGAAACTCATATCACAGGAGCCAATGCGGCAACCAGAAATGATGACCTTGTTGCAGTGAGGTACACCGTAAAAGAAGCAATTACCCTTTACAAGAAAGTAAACAAAAAGGGGGAGCAACTACTCGCAAAAAGCAATTGATGGTCAGATTTTGGAGGCAAGACGGAAGTATATAAAAATACAAATTTTTTACAAAAATATATAGATTTAACAAAGAACAATAAAGATAGTAAAAAAAACATATAGATTGAATAATAACATTCTCTGTACAGTGTCTACGCGTTTCTCCGTTGGGCTTCCTGAGGACGAGCAGAAGAGATTTAACAATGTAAAGATATATTTCATAATCTGCAAAGATACATATTACATTAGAATAACAATACAACGTTTTTAATGGTTTTAGGATTAAGTGATCAAATACATAGTTACGTCACCTATGGCACCATAGTGGATATAGCCATCCAGGGTATCTGCAGAGCATACCACACAAGCGTATAGAAAAAGGGGGTGTAGAAAAATTCAAATGTATCGGAGGGTCTCCAACATCTGATAAACAGATAAAAGTGCAACAATGAAAAATTACAAAAAGAAAAGAAAAAGGAAAATGACGGGACAAGGGAGATAAAAAATGTATACATAAGGCATACCCGTTGCCGAAATTGGTTGAGCCTAAAATAGGGATCCAAAAACGCCAGGGAAAGGGGAGAGCAGGGGGCATCCCCAGTACATAGACAGGGAGCAGACCAAATCTGCAAATAAAGCAATGCAGATAAGAGAAAAGAATTAAGCAGCGAGCATCAAGTTTTTAAACAGAAAAAAATGTGCACATAAATTGCAAAACAGATAGTACAATACCTAAAAATCCAGGTAAAAGATTTGGAAACAGGGCAGAACACGATGTGTCATGGACAAGCAGTTGTACAGCATGGATCCGGGTACTATTTGTATCAATAGTCAGACAGACAATATAGTCTATGGAACCAAAAGACCCCTGTGAATAACAGAGATGAGTGCACAGGGAATTTTAGATCCGTACATGAACAAAACGTAGTGATGCAGAGAAGCAAAGTAAATAGTACTCACTTAACAGTCAATGCGAAGACGTGTGCCCCAGGGTATTAGCCCGTGCTATACACGCAGTTACAGGCAAGTGCCAGGTTTAAATAGCACCGAAGGTGGGCGTGCAACAATGACGCCCGGCGTGGTGAAGTCATCGTAATGCGCCGCGTCATTCGATGGCGCATAAACAGGGAATGCTGTGTGGGTAGGCAAGGACGTGGAGAACATGGGCAGCGTAATGACGCCATCACCCCCCAATGGCGCAAACAAATGCAATGGGAGAAATAGGAGGGGGACCAACACTGGTGGGCGGCGCCACATCGCGAACCAAAACACACAGTGAGACGCCCAAGCAAACCCACACACACAGACACACCAGGACGGAGGGGGAAAAAGAGGGAACAGCAGAAAACCGAAAAAGGGAAAAGAAAACACGAGCCAAATAAAGGCTACATGCAAGAGACTCCAGTCCAAAACAAAAGACATGTTGAGGGAAATACCCGCAATGTGCGCCCCGTACCGATAGTACAGATGTCTTTTCCTATGCGGACATGTCCCCAAATCGGGGGCATACAAGCTAAAAAGGCAGCCAAGCAAAATCAATAAATCTAAAGGAAACGTAGCACAATGGAGGCAGATATCTGGATAAATTATTAAATATCGCATTGGTAATATAGGGGATGCAGAGCATGATACATAGGAGCAGGCTAGCACCCCACCATAGTGCACATAGAGGCGTACAATGTATGCAAGATAATTAAACATAGACATCGATTACAGTAAAATAAAATTAAAATACTTCCTAACTAACAATGAATTAGTATAGCATTGGTATAGTATCACATATATACAGCGTGTATCCCACAGATCTTATTTCTCCCTGGCTTTTTCCACAGTAACCCCAGCAGCATATCATTGGTGTCACTCACTGGATATATCACCTGATGAAATATTGCATTAAGGTTAATTTAAATGAATACCTCACATGGGAACGCGCCTAATTTAAATGATTCCCGCCCCCTACGGGATCATTTAAATTGCGCGCGCTTACGCCGGGCATTTTGCCGGCGCACCCACGCAATTTACGGAGCTACTGCTCCGTGAATCAAGGGCAGCGCAGTAAATTTGCGGGGGCGCAGGGCAAAAACGTTGCCCTGTGCCTCCGTAAAAAAAGCGCAAATGTACCTGAATCTAGCCCACTAAAAACTAAATAAATATCAGTCCATATGTAATCATCCAGGAATGTCACTTGACGGTAATTAATAACCCCCAGAAATTTTCATCCAAAAATGTCACTTTATGCACATGGATAAATCAAAGCACAGCAGACAAGACAATGAAGCAGTGATCGAGGTCCCTCCACCACAGATACTCACCTCATACATTCGAACTGAAACAGGTCACTGAGCCTTAAACCCACTCTTGGGGTGATGATCGTGGATCGATAAGCCGGTGGAATCCCACAGCATATAATGGTAATGAAAAGAGAGGAAGGGGACAAACTAGTGCTCTCTGTATAAACTTGTTAAATGACCAGATAAAATATTAAAACCTTCTTACAAAAGTTTTTTTTTTCCAAGTCTCCTACGCACATGCGCGGGAGTGACGACATCGCGGCTCCAGCCACTCACAGCACTGGAGCCGCGATACCCGGAAGACATGCCGAGGCAACTTGTCATCTCCCTCGGTGTGCACCGGCTGAGATACCGACTCCTTGTTCTAAGGTAAGTATTTCATAATGAGCTAGTATGCGGTGCATACTAGCTCATTATGCCTTTTGCCTTACAGGTGGACCAAAAAAAAAACTGTTAGCGGGTATACAACCGATTTAAGGGCAAACGGGTGCCGCCCTCCCTGTCCTGTGCGTCTGGCCCCTTTCAGGACACCAGCACATGAATTCCAATGCGGAGGAGCTGTTTTTTTTTTTTTGAAGCACCGATTAGAGCCTGAGGCCAACCCCTCCACCCAAAAAAAAACACCAGTCGCCACCAAAACACATTCAATAAAAAAAATGTTTTCATAAATTTAGGCCAATTTGTATTCTGCTATATCTTTTTGGTAAAATTACCAATAAGTGCATATTGATTGGTTTACTTGAATGTTATATAGGTAGATTCAGTAAGAGTTAGGCCGACTTATCAGTAGATAAGCCGACCTAACTCAGAATCTACGCCGACTTATGTTTAAGCGTATGCTCAAACAGAGATACGCTTAAACATATCTAAGATAAGACGGCTTGCGCCGTCCTATCTTAGGTTGCAATTTTTCGGATGGCCGCTAGGTGGCGCTTCCATTGCGGTCGGTGTAGAATATGTAAATGAGTTGATACGCCGATTCACAAACGTACGCCCGGCCGCCGCAGTAGATTTACGCCGTTTCCGTAAGGCATTAGCAGGCCTAAAGTTATTCCATCTATTAGGTGGAATAACAATGTTAAAATAGGCCCGTGCAGCGTACTTAGCCGCAATGCACACTGGGAAATGTAGGCGCCCGGCGCATGCGCAGTAAAAAAAAAACTTACAAAACGTGAGGTCAAGCCTCATTTACATAAAACATGCCCCCCTCCAACACATTTGAATTAGGCGCTCTTACGCCCGCCCGCTTTAGGCTACGCCGCCGTATATTAGCAGGCAAGTACATTGAGAATCATGTACTTGCCTAGCTAACTTACGGTGGCGTAGCCTAAACAGGCTAAGCTACACCGCCGCAAGTTTGCACCATTGTACCTGACTCTACCTAATAGTGTCTACGAATTATGGGGCATATACTGGAATGTTTTTTTTTTTTTATACTGGTAATCGCGGCAATCAGCGACATATAGCGGGACTGGGATATTGGCGATGTCGGACAATCGGACACTAAGGCCGCGTACACACGGTCGCTCAAAACTGATGAAAACGCACTGAAGTTCAGTTTCATCGGTCCAAACCACCCTTGTGTACGCCCCATCGGTCTGTTGTCCTTCGGTCCAAAAAAAGAGAACTTGCTTTAAAATTGAACCGATGGACGGCTGACCGATAGGTCAAAACCGATGGTTAGTACGCAAAAGCATCAGTTCAAAACCCGCGCATGCTCAGAATCAAGTCTTGGAAGCATTGAACTTTATTTTTTTCAGCACATCGTGTTTTTACGTCACCGCGTTCTGACCCGATTGGTTTTGAAAACGATGGTGTGTACGCACATCAGACCATCAGTCTGCTTCAGCGGTGAACCGATGAAAACGGTCCGTCGGACCATTCTCATCGTATGGACTGATCGCGTGTACGCGGCCTAAGACCCCCTTCACACTGGGGCCAAAGAAGGGGTTAAAAACTACCGTGTTGCAGTGCTTCTGAAGCACTTTTCAGGTCCTTTTTGAAGCGCTGCCCATTCATTGCAATGGGCGGAGGCATTTTTGGGAGTGCTGTATATAGCACTCCCAAATCGCCCCAAAGATGCTGCTTGCAGGACTTTTCCGAAGCGCACCACCTGGGTGTAAAAGCAGCCATTGTAATGAATGGGAGGCAGTTTTCAGGCACTATTTCTAGCACTAAAACACCTGAAAACTGCGTCAGTGTGAAAGGGGTCTAATTGACACTTTGTGGGAATCAGCCCAGATAGCAAGGATAACCTGCCACACATTTGTGGCAGTGTTGAATTGTAAGTCTGTTAACTTGCTGCACATTTTCACTGGCAAGCTATACACATTTGCAGAGCACTTGAAGCACAAGTTCTGGTTGACACTTTTCCAATTTGTAGCAAATTTGCGTGGCAAGGCTATAGCAAGAGTAAAGTTGCAGTGGTGAGTCTACAGCAAGAGCTCTGAAAGTCTACAGCATGAAAATTCAGCTACAGCAATCCCCTGTGGTGGGATGACTATTGCACAACATAACTGAGCTAGAACTTGCAGTAGACTTGCAGAAAGTGGGCAAAGAATTTGATCTGGAGTCATGCAATGCAGACTTGCTGCAATAGTACAACAAACTTGTGAAGCCTGGCAAGTCTAGCAATCGCTTAGCAAGTAATTTTCAAACTTGCAGCACAATTAATTGCTTGCTCTCTGGGAGTGACACTGATACAGTAATTAGTGCTAAAAATATGCACTGTCGCTGTACTAATGACACTGTCTGGGAAGGGGTTAAATAGCTAGGGCAACCAAAGGGTTAAATGTGTACCTAGCCAGTGTTTGTGTACACTAGGTGGGGTGCTTTTACTAAGGGAAGTGATGGATTTTCGTCCCCTGCTTTGCAGGGAAAGAAGATCCATCACTTTTCCCCTGTCAGAATGGAGTTCTACCATGTTTACATAGGCCGAGCTCCATCTTGTGTCTCTGTCTGACGATTGGCGGGTGCCGCCGGACTACCAATCAGCTTCTGCTGTGACAAATCACAGCAGAAGCAGCGCACATGTGCACCCCATATCCAAAAGTGCAGAATCACTTATATACACAATGTGGTCGTCCTGTAGCAGTTCAAATCAGCTATAGGGTGATCAGCAAGAGTTAAATCCAAAACCAAAAATGTAATGTATTGCAGCTTACTTATCATTAGATGTTGTGGCTGCATTCATTTTCCATTTTTAAAACAAACTCCCCCTGGACTGATTATTGAGCCTATGAGAAAAATTCCTGTTGCCTGGCTGTGTGTAAAGGGAAGACCCGAAAGCCCAGCGGCCCCTACAGGAGTAAGCACTACACTCCGGTATTAGTGTGCCCCCACTCTGGATGAATGACAACAGGGGACACATTTAGTATGAGGGACACTTTGTATATTTTCTATAATATTCACAGATGGAAAAAAAGAATTATTTGGAATAATCTGCATGAAATGATTTAGAATAGAATAAAAACTAATAAAAGAATGGAAAAATAAGTTACAAATTAACTTCAACCCATCAGCATCCCCTCTTACGCCAGAGTCCCCGTCAAATTCCCCCCACTACATTGGAGACCCAATCAGAGTTTCTTCCTACATCGGAGTCCTCCTCTGAGTCTGCCCCTGGGATGCAAAAATCTTGCAGATTTGGCCCATGGGCCTCAGTTTGGAGATCCCACAACTTACAGTAATAGCAGGTATGTTAGTCAATCTTTTTCAAAGCCGCAGAGTTTAGTTTTTTCTACTGACACCCCTTAACTGCAGAGGCAATTTTGTTTCAGCCCTGGTTCACACTGGGTACGATTTGGAACGATTTGAGATGCGATTTGACATGTCAAATCGCATCTCAAATCGGCTGCAATTGTCGGCAATGGCACTGTCCTAATCAGTGCGACGCCGCATCTGCGATTTCAAAAAGTAGTTCCTGTACTACTTTTTGCGATTTCGGGCCGCCATTTACATTAAATTGCGGCCGAAATCGCGGCAAAATCATGGCAAAATCGCAGCCGCGAAATCGCGGTAAAATCGCGCATTTTACCGCGATTTTGAATTCGCAGCAGTGTGAACCTAGGCTCAAAGGGGAATTAACCCTTTACTAGATATAATGTAAAATGCTTGGGTTCTGTTTGTGGGCACTTAATCAAACACAACGTTAATCTAAAAAAAAATCTACAAAAAAAAAAAAAAAGCAATCCCTCTTCTTCCTTTCTCTCCTTAGGGCAAGTAACCCCCTTGCCATAGCCTTACTTCCCTCCAGAGCACCCAGGGGTAATGGGCAACATTCACATACACACAGTATCCCCAAAAGAAACCCCCCCCCCGTCTTGGCTCTCCTCCCCGCACCCCACCCCCCGCGTCAATCCGCCCCTATTTTGGAGGAATAATGTAACCATCCTGCCCATGTATCCATAAATTTGTCCTGTTGATCTCTCACTGTATGTACCCATCTTTCTGCTTCCACAATCCTCTCTACCTCCCCCATCCAATCCTTTATCGTGGGGCATCTCGATTGTTTCCAGAATCTAGGAATTAGTGCCTTAGCTGCATTTAGCAAGTGTGGAGTGACACTTCTAAAATGTAACTACTTGCCGACCAGCCGCCGCAGTTATATGGTGGCAGTTCGGCTCCCCTGCGCGAGGTCATGTAGACCTACGTCACCCCGTTCGCCCCTTTTCCCGACAAGCGTGCCCGGCGGGTGCGATCACCACCGGGCACCCGCGATCGCTCGTTACAGAGAGAGAACCGGTCCTGTCAGGGGGGAAATGACCTATCGTCTGTTCATACAATGTATGAACAGCGATTTGTCATTTCCCCATGTCAGTCCCTCCTCCCTTCAGTTATAACACACCCAGGGAACATGATTAACCCCTTCCTCGCCCCCTAGTGTTAACCCCTTCACTGCCAGTGGCATTTTTATAGTAATCAATGCATTTTTATAGCACTGATTGCTATAAAAATGCCAATGGTCCCAAAAATGTGTCAAAAGTGTCCGAAGTGTCCGCCATAATGACGCAGTACCGATAAAAATCGCTGATCACCGCCATTACTAGTAAAAAAAATATATTAATAAAAATGCCATAAAACTATCCCCTATTTTGTAAACGCTATAACTTTTGCGCAAACCAATCAATAAACGCTTATTGCGTTTTTTTTTTACTAAAAATATGTAGAAGAATACGTATCGACCTAAACTGAGGAAAACATTATTTTTTTATATATTTTTGGGGGATATTTATTATAGTAAAAAGTAAAAAATATAAATTTTTTTCAAACTGTCGCTCTATTTTTGTTTATAGCGCAAAAACTAAAAACCGCAGAGGTGATCAAATACCACCAAAAGAAAGCTCTATTTGTGGGGAAAAAAGGACGCAAATTTTGTTTGAGAGCCACGTCGCACTTGTAATTTAAAGCGACGCAGTGCCGAATCGCAAAAAGTGGCCGGGGCTGAAGTGGTTAATAGATGATGGCATCCCATGAAAAATAAAATGTAGTGGGGAGGGCTCTATAGCTCTAAGTGTTAACTTTTTTATCCAAGGTGTTTTCTCCTCCCAAAATTTCTTAATCCTAGGACAATGCCACCATAGATGTAAGAATGACCCCTTCTTAATGCATCCCCTCCAGCAGTTAATATCTGCGGACGGGTACATCTGCACCAGGCGGGTCGGAGTCCGGTACCATCTAGTGAGAAATTTATAGGACATCTCTTGTATATAGGAACTAATTGAGGAATGGTGTGTTGTCTCCATCAATCTATCCACTTGTTCTGTCGTAAAATTATGTCCCAATTCCTTTTCCCACTCACGAATGTAGTAGGGAGTTGTATGACCGTGAGCACTTAACACCAACTTATACATTCGAGATAACATATGGCCCGGCTCTGATACATTAACACATCACTCCTCAAAGGTGTTCAGGGGACTTGCAGATCTAATCTGATGTTTCCATTTATTAAACAAATTCCTTAACTGACCATATTTCCATTCCGCCATTACTACCTCCCCCATATTCTTTACTAAATCCCCCAATGGAAAAAGTTTCCCTTGTGGTGCCACTCCTGAACAGTTTCCTTTCCCCTCCCTACCCCAGCACCCTAAACTACCTCTTTCCTCCCCCGGGGGAAACCAGGGGAAGACCTTCAGGGGTGTCAAGGGTGATATCAGGGGGGAGGGGAATCTTCCTGTCTTATTCATTCTGTCCCATATTGTAAGTGTTGTTTTGGTCAGGGGTGATACATATTCCGACAGTCCCCTATAAGCGGCTGGAATCCATGGTGCCCCTGCCAAATTCCTTCCTGCCAACATTTTCTCCACTGGTACCCATCCTTTGCTGTCTGAGTCATTTGCACCAGTTCATAATACGAACCAGGGCCATGGCTCTGTAGTAAATCCCTATATCCGGGAGACCTACCCCTCCCTCCCCCTTTAATCTCCTCAGCATCTCATATGCCAGTCGGGGGTGTTTATCTCCCCATACAAAAGTGGTAAGGGCACTCCTTATTTGCTTAAAAAAATTCTGTGGCAGAGTTATCAGAATGGCGTGCAAGACATAAATCAGCCTGGGGATTATATTTATTTTAAGAGCATTTACCCTCCCAAACCACGTCCAGGTGTGGCCTCTCCATTTCTTCAAGTCTTGTATTATCGATACAACCAATGGACCATAATTTAAATCGTATAACCGTTTTACATCTGGAGTTATATAGGTCCCAAGATAAGATAGGGCATCCGTACGCCATTCAAAGGGAAAAGCTCTCTGTAGCTTTCTTCTCAACCTCAGGGATACGTGAATTGGCATAACTACCGACTTTTTAATATTTATTTAGAAACTTGATAAATAACCAAATTTCTCTATCTCCTTCATTAATTCCATCATGGACTCCTGAGGTGAAGAAAGGTACAACAATAAATCATCTGCATCCGCCGATATCTTATGTTCCGTGGATCCAATTTCTATCCCCTTGATATTCCTATTTCCCCTAATTGTACATAGAAAGGGCTCCAACACCAGAGCAAATAACAATGGGGACCTGGTCCCATTCAGTATCTCAAAATAGTCTGATAGTCTCCAGTTTACTTTTACCCTTGCTCTGGGTTTTGCATAAAGTACCATCACCCATCCCATCATCCTTTCTTTCAGGCCCATCTCCCTTTAGAACTCCGACCATGAACCCCCAGCCCACTCTATCGAAAGCCTTTTCTGCATACATTGAAATTACTACACTCGGTTTCTGATTTGGTCCTTTATGCATCCAGTGCATAACATGGAGGGCGCGAATGGTATTATCTCTCGCCTCTTGGCCCTTCATGAACCCTGTTTGATCTAAATGGATCAACTTAACTATATGTTCCTGTAGCCTCAAAGCCAGTATTTTGGACAGGAGCTTCACGTCAGAGTTCAAAAGGAAGATGGGCCTGTACCTCGAGCAATTCTGGGGATCTTTCCCCTCTTTTGGGAGAACTGTCACATATGCCAGCAAAGCCTCTGCCGGCAAAGGTTTAGACTTTGAGACTTCATTAAAGTATCTACCCAGCGGGACTAGCAGGATTGGGGCAAACTTCCTATAATGTGAGTGGCTTGAGTTTTTTCAGCACCAAAAAGAATAATAATAAAGTGTATAGCAATTATTCACAATGTGAGTGAATCTACTTAGAATAACAAGCTGCTCCTCCAAATCATAATATTAAAATGAAAATTAATATAGTGCAATAGGATGAAGGTGTGGTAGAGGGCGCTAGTGAGATAAATACCCAACCGTTGGGACACCCGCACAAGTCGGGACCCAAGGTGGGAATGATACAATATAATTAAACCACTCTGGTGAACAAGGAGACTTAACACATACCATATACTACCTATATGGCAGAGTGAGTACATACAAAGCAAGTGAGATTAATTAATATGAAAGCAAATATGTTAGTTCAGACACTCATGAGAAGTGAAATCACATTGGTGTAAAAAGGTAGTAAGGTGTCCTGAAGGAAGCACCACACACAGTAAAGCAGTCCATAAGAAGTTGCCTTCGCAGGTTAATTCAATTGGTATTCATGCGATAAAGAGTGAGTGATAATGTAGCCACCACCATCCGTTGAAACTTCACCCAATGTGTTCAGCTCAAGGGTTGCGCTTACCGAAATGAATGGACCTATTTAAATAAAAATGAGGTCTGCAGAACTGAGCACACTATACACCAGCTGTTCAGGAGATCAGGATATCTGGGCCAAGGGGTCTCAGGAATCCATCAACAAAACAAAAGGAAACTCATAGTGCATTACCTCTTTAATAAAATGTAAGAAACATACACGGCTGATTGGCCCCTTACTTTGGTGGGTGCCTGCCCGGAACTAGGACTGTGTGCGTTGTATGCAGAGCGCTGTAAGGATGTCACACGCTGCTCGGTGCGGGGCGTCCCAGTCGAAAGTGCAGAGTATAGGCGCCGGATCAGCTGGGGAGCGGGGATGTCAGACTGCCTCCGACATATGTTTCGTGGATCTCCACGTCATCAGGGGGGCGTGGAGATCCACGAAACATATGTCGGAGGCAGTCTAACATCCCCGCTCCCCAGCTGATCCGGCGCCTATACTCTGCACTTTCGACTGGGACGCCCCGCACCGAGCAGCGTGTGACATCCTTACAGCGCTCTGCATACAACGCACACAGTCCTAGTTTTTTTTTTCATTTTTAATTAAATAGGTCCATCCATTTCGGTAAGCGCAACCCTTGAGCTGAACACATTGGGTGAAGTTTCAACGGATGGTGGTGGCTACATTATCACTCACTCTTTATCGCATGAATACCAATTGAATTAACCTGTGAAGGCAACTTCTTATGGACTGCTTTACTGTGTGTGGTGCTTCCTTCAGGACACCTTACTATCTTTTTACACCAATGTGATTTCACTTCTCATGAGTGTCTGAACTAACATATTTGCTTTCATATTAATTTATCTCACTTGCTTTGTATGTACTCACTCTGCCATATAGGTAGTATATGGTATGTGTTGAGTCTCCTTGTTCACCAGAGTGGTTTAATTCTATTGTATCACTCCCACCTTGGGTCCCGACTTGTGCGGGTGTCCCAACGGTTGGGTATTTATCTCACTGGCGCCCTCTACCACACCTTCAAACTTCCTATAATAGATATTTGTGAGGCCGTCAGGTCCCGGACTTTTGCCCAAGCTTGACACTGAAATTACTTTCTCCAGCTCTTCAATGGAAATGTATTTTTCCAAATCCTCCAGGGCTTCTGGCGGTATACCCTGTAGTCCTGAGGCCATTATATATTCCCGGATCCTGTCCTCCATCTGTTACCCACCTAGATGCCTGATCTATATTATACAACGATGAGAAGAAACAATGAAATTCAGCTGCTATTGCTTGGGAATCTATTATTTGCTTATTTCCAGTTCTAATATTATGAACATGATGTTGTTCCTGTTGTTTCTTTAGTTGTCTAGCTAATAATCTCCCACTCATGTTTCCATGTTCGTAAAAACGATGGGCAAAGTATCTCTGCTTGTTTTGAACTTTTCGATCCAGTAGTTGTTTTAGATCTATCCTTAACTTTTCGAACTTCTGCGCCTCTTCTAACTTCAAATGAACCTTGTGTTTAATTTCCGTTTTATGTATTTCATCCAGTATCGTGACAATCTCTTTTTGTCTCTCAATCTTAAATACCTGCTCCAAAGAGATAAGCTCCCCTCGGATAACCGCCTTGTGAGCCTCCCATACCACTTGGTCTGATACCCCTTCCGTCATGTTAGTTTCAAAATATTGTGTTAATTTACGGGAAAGGGACTCCACGTTCTTTTTGTCATTCAGGCTGGATTCATTCAATCTCCATGTTCTTTCCACATCCCCCATTGATACCAGATTCACCGTTAAACTTATAGGTGCGTGGTCAGATTTGGTGATTGATTCAATAGATGAAGAAGCTACTTGACTAAGATAATATTGATCTATCATCAAAATATCAATCCTTGAATAGGTTTTGTGTGTTTTGGAATAACAACTATAGTCCCTCTCCCGTTCATGTAATACTCTCCAACTATCCACCAAATGCATGGAGCGAAAGCGCTTTTTAACACATCTCAGTGCTCTATATGATATAAAAGTTTTCCCCTCTGAGGTGTCCAAACTAGGCTCAAGGGTAATATTAAAATCCCCTCCCATTATCAATACGCCTTCTTTGAACTTTTCCAGAATGTCCAAAGTTTTAATCAAAAATTGGACTGTATTACTATTGGGGGCATATATTGTGGCTAAAGTATAGTACTGCCTCTGTATCCTCCCCTTAACGAAAAGAAACCTCCTGTTTTTCTATATTCATCAGGGGACATTGTTTGTGTATTGCTATTGTCACCCCTCTGGCTCTAGGAATAGGTGAGGGCGAATGGAACCACTGATTATATGTGACGAGAGGCATGAGAGGGGTCGCCCCTGCCACGAAGTGTGTTTCTTGCAAGAAAACAATCTCTGCCTTTATTTGATTCAGTTCATGCCAGAGACGACCCCTCTTACTACTTGAACAAAGACCTCTCACATTGTATGAAATTATTTTCATTCTACTTGCCATTCTTCTTGTTCCTTCCCTATAACTCCCCTGTCAAACACCTCTCTTAAAAAGGGATGGGCGACCCAAGGGGTACGACCACCAGGAAGGAGAAAGCCAAAACCAACCAACATAAGAAAAAAAAAGAAAACCCCGCCCCCCCCTTCATTATCCGAGGCCCCTCCTTCATTTCTATACCTTACACCTATTATGCACTCAACATTTCCTTAACATTTACATTTCGTGTACCTAATATCTAGCTCCATAACAATTAATCCATTGAATCCTTCCCACTCATATACAAAAGAAACACAACAAAATAAAATAAAAAGGTGAAAACAGTGAAAATTAATGCACCAGACTCCCTTTTATCCAAGAATCACAACCCTCCCTCCCTCTCTTTTCCCTTCCCCACCCCCCCTAAAAATAAAAAATAAATAGGTGCACACTTATTTATTTATATTCCCTTCAGAGAGGGACTCCCCCCATTTCTCACCCTTAAAGTGTAGGGCTATGCCCCCCCTTCCCCCTCCCTACCCCCTTCTATCTTCCATAAGTAAACCCCTTTTACCCCATTTGCCCACTTACCATTATATAAACCTTCCCAGGTATGTGAACCCCTTCCTGGGCCCCTACCTACCTCCCGTGTACTTGTACAAAAAATAAAGACTCCTTGGGACAAAAAAAAGCCAAGGAGATAGGTGAAACCCCCCCCCCCACTCCCATCTCGCACCTAACATGACCCCCCCTCGCCCTCCACCCTCCCCTTCCACTTTATTAATTTTGCATATGTGAGCCCCTTAAACCTTTTGTGCATATGGCCCTTCCTAGATATCTACTACGTATACATCCAACCTATTAGGCCTCGTACAGACAAGAGGATATCCGCTGGAAACGGTCCGCCGGACCGTTTCCAGCGGATAAATCCTCTGGCGGATTTGGATCTGATGGCTGTACACACCATCAGATCGAAATCCCCGCGGAATACATCCGCGGTGACGTGGCCGCACCGTCGCCGCACCGTCGCCGCGACGATGACGCGGCGACGTGCGCGACCCTGGAAGGTAAATACTTCCACGCATGCGTCGAATCATTACGACGCATGCGAGGGATGGGAGCGGACGGACTGATCCGGTGAGTCTGTACAGAGACCGGATCAGTCCGCTGGACTGGATTCCAGCGGATAGATTTCTTAGCATGCTAAGAAATTTTTATCCGCTGGGAATCCGTCGGCTGAATTTTTATCCGCCTGAAAATGTCCGCTCGGACGTACACACGACCGGATCTATCTGCTGGAACTGATCCGCGGATCAATCCCAGCGGATAGATCCGGTCGTGTGTACGGGGCCTTAAACGTGCCCTGTCCCCTGATTGAGCCCCCCCAAAAAAAGTGGGGAGTAGGGGGAGAGAGAAAAAAAAGGGTTTTGCTCTCATCCTGAGCAAATATAAACATACTCCATCATATCCTGCACAAGTCCCCCAAAAAGAGAGAGGGGAAAAAAATAAATAAAAATATTTTTTTTTACAAATCCCCTCAAGTCTCCTCCTGTCTATTTAAATGATTCCTTCGCCTTCTCGGAACTTGTTGCCACTTCTCTGGGAGTTGTAGGGTGTTTCCTGGGTTGATCTTTCGCCAATCTAAAAAGTTTACATGGGGTAAATCTAATGTCTCTGCAAACAGACGTATATCATCTCTTGTACGAAGAGTGGCTGTCTTTCCATTTCGTGAGGCCGCCAGGCTAAATGGGAACCCCCACTGATACTTGACCTCTATTGCACGTAGGGCCTCTAACACCGGTTGGACAGCCCTTCTCTTCATCAAAGTCCTCTGTGACAAACCTGGATACAGGGATACCTTCATTCCCTCAAATTCCATTTCGGTTTATCGCGTGCCAATTTCATAATTAACTCTTTAACTGTAAACCTATGTATTTTGCACCCGATATCTCTTGGTCTTTCTGTATTTAAAATGACATAAGACGGGTCCCCGATGGACCCTGCCGGTCTCTATTTTCTCTGGTGCAGATTCCCCATTATCTGTTGAAACAATTGCTGAATTGTTGGAAGCAGTTCAGATGTTTGGACTGCCTCCATTATTCCTTTTATCCGAATATTTTGTCTGCGGTCCCTGTTCTCATGATCTTGATATAAATTTAAGGTCTCCTCCTGATATTTCGCAGTCTCTTGTAAGTTGATTACTGTTTGAATCATTCCCTCCTGACCATTCTCTAATGCTTCAACTCTGTGTCCCAGCGCGCCGACCTCTTCTCTGAGACCCTCCACCGCTTGCTGACAAGACTGCTCCACCGCGGAGATAAGCTGCTGGATATCTTTTTTGGTGGGTAGGGCTTTAAGAAGTTCTCCAAGCTCCCTGATGTCCTTTTCTAAACCATTTGGTTTTAGGGGGGGGTACTATCCCCACTTTGCCCTGGACTGAGGCCTTGTTCTGTTGGTCCTGACTCTGTCCATGCCCCCTCCACCTCCGTGCATTCCTCCTCTGCCCCTTGGGGACCATCAATCTCCATGAATGCCTCTACATCCCATACCAACAACTTATCCCCATCAGCTGTTAAAGAATGGGTATCATGGCTCTTTACCTGAGGGTCTCTCTGTTCCTACACCTCCACTGATAACCCCATGCTCTGCTCTGCTCTCAATGCTATATTATCATTGTCCGTGTAGGAAGCGGCCAGTAACATAAAGGATTACTAAGATTCGCCTGCCCCTGACAGTGACTCGAGCTGGGCATCGGCGCTTAGTGAAGGATTGGCTTGGGCGGCTCAGCTGCTCTCGGCTGCTCTAGTCCTGCAAAGGTAACTGAGTTCCTGCTGTGAAAAAAGTGCAGGAACTCCGTTCCCACGTGTTCCTGCAGGACTTGAGCCCTGCTATTGACACATTTTTGGGACCATCAGCGCTATAAAAATGCATTGATTATTGTAAAAATGTCACGGGCAGGGAAGGGGTTAACACTAGGGGCGATCAAGGGGTTAATTACGTTCCCTAAAGTGTGTTCTAACTGAAGGGGGGATGGGACTGACATGGGGAAATGACAGATCGCTGTTCATACTTTGTATGTACATATGATCAGTCATTTCTCCCCCTGAAAGAACTGGGAGCTGTTTACACACACAGCTCTCGGTTCTTGCTCTGTCACGAGCGATCGCGGGTGCCTTGAGGTGATCCTGCCCGCTGGGCACTCGCATCGGCACCGGGGGCAAGCAGGGGGTGCCCGCGCATTCCTCAGGCGGCGTGGCCACAGAGCGACATCACGTTATATTACGTGATTTCACGCAGCCGAGCCAACCTGCGGCGGGCGGGCGGGCGGCAAGTGGTTAAAGTGGTTGTAAACCAACTAACAAAAAAAAAACTGCAAGACAAAGGCATAATGTGCTAGTTAACTGTGTTCCCTCACTGTGTGTTCTAACTGTATGGGGAATGGGCTGCCTGGGATAACACAGAGATCCGTCTTCCTGCATAGAAGAAAGACAGGATCTGTGTGATCTCCCCTGTCAGAAGAAAATCGGCCTTGTTTACACAGGCAGATCCCCGTTCTGTCACTGCGAAAAACGATCGCGGGTGGCCAGCGGACATCGAGTCTGGCTCTCCCGGTGGCCAATGGTAGTGTGGACACGCCAAGAAAAGCGAATGCACGAGCCGACATACACCTATGGTGCTTCACACAGTCCAGTCACCTTGCCGCAGTATAAAGCAGGCCATACACGGTCGAATTTCGAACAAATTTTCTTTTCAAAATCAGAAAGTTTTTTTTTTGTGATCCGATGATGCCACCATTGATTTTAGAAATTCGGCCGACCAAACCTTCATGTTGCCGGGGATATTCGTTTCTTTCCGGGAATATTCTTTTCTCTCCGGGAATATTCTTTTCTTGCACATGCGTGTTTTTTTTTCTATTACATTTCTCGCACGATTCTCCCATCATTGATCAGAAAATCATTTGTTTTTAAAAAAAATTCCAACATGTCGGATTTCTCAAAGTAGTTTGCCGCACGAAAATCGGCTGTTGCTGCAGCCCACTAACGGTGCGAAATTCGTACGAAAATTCTTTGATACGATTTTCGAAAGAAAATTCTTTCGAAATTCGAACCGTGTATGGCCGCCTTTAAGGTGACATTTTTTAGATTAACGTTGTGTTTGATTAAGTGCCCACAAACAGAACCCAAGCATTTTTAATTATGTCTAGTAAAGGGTTAATTCCCCTTTGTAACAAAATTGCCTCTGCAGTTAAGAGGTGTCAGTAGGTAAAACTAAACTCTGCGGCTTTGAAAAAGATTGACTAACATACCTGCTATTACTGTAAGTGGTGGGATCTCCAAACTGAGGCCCATGGGCCAAATCTGGGACAATATGGGACACAATGAATAAGACAGGAAGATTCCCCTCCCCCCGATATGACCCTTGACACCCCTGGAGGTCTTCCCCTGGTTTCCCCCGGGGGAGGAAAGAGGTAGTTTAGGGTGCTGGGGTAGGGAGGGGAAAGGAAACTGTTCAGGAGTGGCACCACAAGGGAAACTTCTTCCATTGGGGGATTTAGTAAAGAATATGGGGGAGGTAGTAATGGCGGAATGGAAATATGGTCAGTTAAGGAATTTGTTTAATAAATGGAAACATCAGATTAGACCTGCAAATCCCCTGAACACCTTTGAGGAGTGGTGTGTTAATGTATCAGAGCCGGGCCATATGTTATCTCGAATGTATAGGTTGGTGTTAAGTGCTCACGGTCATACAACTCCCTACTACATTCGTGAGTGGGAAAAGGAATTGGGACATAATTTTACGACAGAACAAGTGGATAGATTGATGGAGACAACACACCATTCCTCAATTAGTTCCTATATACAAGAGATGTCCTATAAATTTCTCACTAGATGGTACCGGACTCCGACCCGCCTGGTGCAGATGTACCCGTCCGCAGATATTAACTGCTGGAGGGGATGCAATCAGAAGGGGTCATTCTTACATCTATGGTGGCATTGTCCTAGGATTAAGAAATTTTGGGAGGAGATAACACCTTGGATAAAAAAGTTAACACTTAGAGCTATAGAGCTCTCCCCACTACATTTTATTTTTCATGGGATGCCATCATCTATTAACCACTTCAGCCCCGGCCACTTTTTGCGATTCGGCACTGCGTCGCTTTAAATGACAATTGCGCGGTCCTGCGACGTGGCTTTCAAACAAAATTTGCGTCTTTTTTTCCCCACAAATAGAGCTTTCTTTTGGTGGTATTTGATCACCTCTGCGGTTTTTAGTTTTTGCGCTATAAACAAAAATAGAGCGACATTTTGAAAAAAATGAATATTTTTTACTTTTTGCTATAATAAATATCCCCCAAAAATATATAAAAAATAATGTTTTCCTCAGTTTAGGTCGATACGTATTCTTCTACATATTTTTAGTAAAAAAAAAAACGCAATAAGCGTTTATTGATTGGTTTGCGCAAAAGTTATAGCGTTTACAAAATAGGGGATAGTTTTATGGCATTTTTATTAATATATATTTTTTACTAGTAATGGCGGTGATCAGCGATTTTTATCGGTACTGCGACATTATGGCGGACACTTCGGACACTTTTGACACATTTTTGGGACCATTGGCATTTTTATAGCGATCAGTGCTATAAAAATGCATTGATTACTATAAAAATGCCACTGGCAGTGAAGGGGTTAACACTAGGGAAGGGGTTAATCATGTTCCCTGGGTGTGTTCTAACTGAAGGGAGGAGGGACTGACATGGGGAAATGTCAAATCGCTGTTCATACATTGTATGAACAGACGATAGGTAATTTCCCTCCCTGACAAGACCGGTTCTCTCTCTGTAACGAGCGATCGCGGGTGCCCGGTGGTGATCGCACCCGCCGGGCACGCTTGTCGGGAAAAGGGGCGAACGGGGTGACGTAAGTCTACGTGACCTCGCGCAGGGGAGCCGAACTGCCACCGTATAACTGTGGCGGCTGGTCGGCAAGTAGTTAAATTTTAGAAGTGTCACTCCACACTTGCTAAATGCAGCTAAGGCACTAATTCCTAGATTCTGGAAACAATTGAGATGCCCCACGATAAAGGATTGGATGGGGGAGGTAGAGAGGATTGTGGAAGCAGAGAGATGGGTACATACAGTGAGAGATCAACAGGACAAATTTAAGGATACATGGGCAGGATGGTTACATTATTCCTCCAAAATAGGGGCGGATTGACGCGGGGGGTGGGGTGCGGGGAGGAGAGCCAAGACAGGGAGGGGGGGTTTCTTTGGGGGATACTGTGTGTATGTGAATGTTGCCCATTACCCCAGGGTGCTCTGGAGGGAAGTAAGGCTATGGCAAGGGGGTTACTTGCCCTAAGGAGAGAAAGGAAGAAGAGGGATTGCTTTTTTTTTTTTTTTTTGTCGATTTGTTTTTAGATTAACGTTGTGTTTGATTAAGTGCCCACAAACAGAACCCAAGCATTTTACATTATATCTAGTAAAGGGTTAATTCCCCTTTGAAACAAAATTGCCTCTGCAGTTAAGGGGTGTCAGTAGATAAAACTAAACTCTGCGGCTTTGAAAAAGATTGACTAACATACCTGCTATTACTGTAAGTTGTGGGATCTCCAAACTGAGGCCCATGGGCCAAATCTGCAAGATCCCAGGGGCAGACTCCGAGGAGGACTGCGATGTAGGAAGAAACCCTGATTGGGTCTCCAATGTAGTGGGGGGAATTTGACGGGGACTCTGACGTAAGAGGGGATGCTGATGGGTTGAAGTTAATTTGTAACTTATTTTTCCATTCTTTTATTAGTTTTTATTCTATTCTAAATCATTTCATGCAGATTATTCCAAATAATTATTTTTTTCCGTCTGTAAATATTATAGAAAATATACAAAGTGGCCCGCATACTAAATGTGCCCCCTGTTGTCATTCATCCAGAGTGGGGGCACACTACTACCGGAGTGTAGTGCTTACTCCTGTAGGGGCCGCTGGGCTTTCGGGTCTTCCCTTTACACACAGCCAGGCAACAGGAATTTTTCTCATAGGCTCAATAATCAGTCCAGGGGGGGTTTGTTTTAAAAATGGAAAATGAATGCAGCCACAACATCTAATGATAAGTAAGCTGCAATACATTACATTTTTGGTTTTGGATTTAACTCTTGCTGATCACCCTATAGCTGATTTGAACTGCTACAGGACGACCACATTGTGTATATAAGTGATTCTGCACTTTTGGATATGGGGTGCACATGTGCGCTGCTTCTGCTGTGATTTGTCACAGCAGAAGCTGATTGGTAGTCCGGCGGCACCCGCCAATCGTCAGACAGAGACACAAGATGGAGCTCGGCCTATGTAAACATGGTAGAACTCCATTCTGACAGGGGAAAAGGGGATGAAAATCCATCACTTCCCTTAGTAAAAGCACCCCACCTAGTGTACACAAACACTGGCTAGGTACACATTTAACCCTTTGGTTGCCCTAGCTATTTAACCCCTTCCCAGACAGTGTCATTAGTACAGCGACAGTGCATATTTTTAGCACTAATTACTGTATCAGTGTCACTCCCAGAGAGCAAGCAATTAATTGTGCTGCAAGTTTGAAAATTACTTGCTAAGCGATTGCTAGACTTGCCAGGCTTCACAAGTTTGTTGTACTATTGCAGCAAGTCTGCATTGCATGACTCCAGATCAAATTCTTTGCCCACTTTCTGCAAGTCTACTGCAAGTTCTAGCTCAGTTATGTTGTGCAATAGTCATCCCACCACAGGGGGTCGCTGTGGCTGAATTTTCATGCTGTAGACTTTCAGAGCTCTTGCTGTAGACTTACCACTGCAACTTTACTCTTGCTATAGCCTTGCCACGCAAATTTTCTACAAATTGGAAAAGTGTCAACCAGAACTTGTGCTTCAAGTGCTCTGCAAATGTGTATAGCTTGCCAGTGAAAATGTGCAGCAAGCAGGGGCGGACTGACCATTGAGTCACTCGGGCACTGCCCGAGGGCCCCATTAGGGTTGCCAGGCTCAATAAAACCAGGGACAGTATGTAAAAATCCGTGTTTTCTTTACCCCTGTCCCTGATATGTCTGAAACCGACATGCTTTTGATGTGAAAATCCCGAGATTTTAGCTGCCCCGCCTTTGCACTGCCTCCTGGCGTGGTGGCCGTCTGTAAGCCCAGGGGCCCCATAATCTTCTATTGCCCGGGGGCCCCATGAGTTGTCAGTCCGCCCCTGGCAGCAAGTTAACAGACTTACAATTCAACACTGCCACAAATTTGTGGCAAGTTATCCTTGCTATCCGGGCTAATTCCCACAAAGTTTCAGTTAGACCCCTTTCACACTGACGCAGTTTTCAGGTGTTTTAGCGCTAGAAATAGCGCCTGAAAACTGCCTCCCATTCATTACAATGGCTGATTTTACACCCAGGTGGTGCGCTTCGGAAAAGTCCTGCAAGCAGCATCTTTGGGGCGGTTTGGGAGTGCTATATACATATAGTGGGCAGCGCTTCAAAAGGACCTGAAAAGTGCTTCGGAAGCACTGCAACACGGTAGTTTTTAACCCCTTCTTTGGCCCCAGTGTGAAGGGGGTCTTAGTGTCCGATTGCCTGACATCGCCAATATCCCAGTCCTGCTATGAGGCCTTGTACTCACGGCAGGACATGTCCGATGAAAACGGTCTGCAGACCGTTTCCATCGGACATGTCTGGCCGGGGACTGCCCGGGGACTTCTGTTCGATGGCTATACACACCATCGAACAGAAGTCCGCGCGTAAACAATACGCGGGGCGTGTCCGCGGTGTCACCGCGTCGATGACGCGGTGTCGCCGCGACAATGACGCGGCGACGTGGGCGGCCTGCCTTTAAAATGCTTCCACATATGCGTCGAAGTCATTCGACGCATGCGAGGGATGGCCGGCGGCAGGACATGTACGGTAGGTCTGTACAGACGACCGTACATGTCCGGGCGGACAGGTTTCCAACCTGTCCGATCCGCCCGAAAATGGTCCGCTCGGGCCAACACACGGCCAAACATGTCTGCTGAAACTGGTCTGCGGACCAGTTTCAGCAGACATGTTTGGTCGTGAGTACGGGGCCTAAGTCGCTGATTGCCGCGATTACCAGTATAAAAAATAAATAAACATTTCAGTATATGCCACATAGTTTGTAGACACTATAACATTCAAGAAAACCAATCAATATGCACTTATTGGTAACTTTACCAAAAACATATAGCAGAATACAAATTGGCCTAAATTTATGAAGACTTTTTTTTATTGAATGTGTGTTTGTTGCGACTGATGTTTTTTTTTGGGTGGAGGGGTTGGCACCCATGCCCCCCCCCCCCACCCCCCGGGTTGATCGGTCGGCGTCACCCCCCATCCCAGCCTACGGGCAGCAGCCAGGTTGTGGGCTCCTATGGGCGGCGGGCAGTGGTTCCTGTGTCCTCTCTGCACCGTGGCGGTTTCCTCCTCCTAGGTGTCCAATAGGATTGCCTGTCCTTTCAGTCAATTCGATGACCACTGTCAAAACCTGCTTCCTGATTGGCCGGGAGGAGGATCAGTGTTACAACAGCGAATATTGATTCGCTGAAGTAACACACTGGAGTGGGCTCGGAGCGCACTCTCTGTGATCTGAGCCGATCCTATATTGAAGCCTATTAGAGCCTCTGGCTCTAATCGGTGCTTCCAAAAAAAAAAACAGCCCCTCCGCATTGGAATCCATGTGCTGGTGTCCTGAAAGGGGCCAAACACATTGATAGTGGAGGCGGCGATGGACAGGGGAGGGCGGCACCCGTTTGCCCTTAAAGCGGTTGTATACCCGCTGACAGGTTTTTTTTTCACCTGTAAGGCAAAAGGCATAATGAGCTAGTATGCACCACAAACTAGCTCATTATGAAATACTTACCTTAGAACAAGGAGTCGGTATCTCAGCCGGTGCACGGAGAGACACCGACTCCGAGACACCGAGGGAGATGACATGTTGCCTCGGGGTGTCTTCTGGGTATCGCGGCTCCAGTGCTGTGAGTGGCTGGAGCCGCAATGTCGTCACTCCCGCGCATGTGCGTGGGAAACTTCTTTCCGGTAGGGTCCCAGATGCGCACGTGCTGCTGAACCGTACAGGTTTAGGAGATATTCTTTTTACCTACAGGTAAGCCTTATTATAGTTTTACCTGTAAGTAAAAGTAAAAAGAAATTAACTATATAACCACTTTAACCCCCCTGGCGGTATTCCCGAGTCTGGCTCGGGGTGGAATTTCAGCACCAAAAGCCGTAACCCCGAGCCAGACAGGCACAAGTTACTTACCTTGTCCCTGGATCCTGCGATGCCTCCCCGCTGTGTGATCGAGCTGTGTCCTCCTCGCTCGATTCACAGTGCCGAGTGCCGCCAAGCTCCGTTCCCTGCGACTTTACGACGCACGGGAGATTGGCGCCAAATTTAAAAAAGTAAATAAACACAATACATACAGTATACTGTAATCTTACCCTAGTGGTCTGCCCAGTGTCCTGCATGCACTTTTATATAATAAAAACTGTTCTTTCTGCCTGCAAACTGTAGATTGTCCATAGCAGCCAAAAGTGTCCCTTTATGTCAAAAATGGTTTTAGACCAGCTAGAAAACAGCGATAATAAATTAGAATCACTTGCAGAATTGAGCGATAGTGATTTGTGGGGAAATTTGTCATCAAAAAATTAAAAGTAATAATTTTTATTATTATTATATTATTTGTTATAATTATTGATATTTATTTTATGTATTATAATTTATGATTTTGTGTTTCAAATTTTATTATACCCGGGATGTCTACTAGACTCTTGTTTGGTCAGATTTAAGTTAGTTATTTCTAAGAATTACAGGCCTACAATATAAAACGCCAAATTTCCATGCAAAATAATGGTACTGCTTTCAGCACCTGATGTGTTTTATAGCAGAAATTAAAAAATATTTTTATTTATTTTTTAAAATGGTCAGTCTTTTTTTTGTTTATAGCGCAAGGAAAAACACAATGGTGATCAAATACCACCAAAAGAAAGCTCTATTTGTGGGGGGATTTATGCACAGCGTTGCAAGACCTCGGACTTTGAGTCATTTTTTCATCTTTCCATCTATTAAATCTTTGGATAGTAAAACATTTTTTATTCTGCCAGTAAATACCTTATACAGCCCCCTTCTTGTTTCTTGTCTGGTCATTAGCCTAGGCTTATGACATCATGCATAGTTTTCTCTCCCACAAGAGTTTGCCAGGAAGGGAGGGGTCGGGGGGATAGTGTTGCCACCTGTCCGGGACTCTGCAGTACGGGTTTGGAATCCTCTGCCCGGGTTTCTGTCCGCTCGAGACCCGAACACAGGAAGTAGAAGCAGCAGTGACAGTCTGCCCAGAACTCCATCACAGACATCGGAGCAGTGCACAATTTCCTCCTCCTTCTCTGCAACTGTGAATCACCCCCCCCCCCCCACTGTTCTGTGTGTACTGTATGCTGCTCTGTGTACTGCTCTGTGTGTACTGTATACTGCTCTTTGTGTACTGTATACTGCTCTGTGTACTGTACACTGCTCTGTGTACTGTATACTACTCGGCAGACTGATCTGGGGGGATTATACTCTAGGACAGACTGACTTGGGGGAGGGATGTACTGGGGTACAGATTGACCTGGGGCGGGGGATTATACTAGAGGACAGATTGACCTAGGGGGATTATACTGCTCTGTGTGCACTGTATACTGCTCTGTGTGTACTGTATGTAGTGCCTGTGTACTTTATGGTACCGGTTCTAGTTAAATTTAAGGGTAGATCAGAGTGTAGTTGAACTCTGATCCAGATTGTTAAGTGCAAAACAGGGTCTCTGTCTCAGCTGGGCTGTGCTGTGAGCTATTCTGTTGCACTGGGGTGTTCTTCCAACCCCAGTGCTGCAGGTGGCAGCAGTGGAGTCAAGGTTCGGGTGCTCTTTCCCAGCAGCCAATCAGGAGGGTTTGACCTCGCTGTGCATGATGGAGAGGGGTATTTATGAGACAGGCGCCATTAGTTCTGGGTCTTCTTCTTTGAGTGTGGCACCCACCTTTAGGGTGACCACATCACGGCGCCCCAGCGTTATGGCCTACCTGGCCGGGGCGTGCGTGCCACGCGGTGTTCCTGGTTCCGGGGCCATGTTGGCCCAGAGCATCTGAACAGCGACGGGGACCTAGTGAGTGACTGGGTTCCCACCTTTGAGGATCCCAAGCTGTACTGCTGTTCGGTGGGGAGTCTGTCTGAGGAGCGCCATTGAGAGGCTGGCGATCAAAAAGGGCCTTGACAAACCACCAGGGATCAAGGTAGCCGGACACTGAGGGATTGATCACCTGTCAGTCGTTACCTGGGCGACAAGTTGAAGGAGATTCAGGCGTAATTCACCAAAGGAGGATTTCCTCCGTGATTACAATCCAGAGAGGGCTTGTAGCAGAGGTATCTTTCTGAGGCTCACCAAGGAGGGTCTGTGGCAGAGACTTTTCCTCATGTTCAAGTTCACCAAGGAGGGTCTGTGGCAGAGACTTTTCCTCAAGTTCAAGTTCACCAAGGAGGGTCTGTGGCAGAGACTTTTCCTACAATTGTTCGAGTGATACTCTGGCTGCCAGGTCAGTGAGAGAGGCCTGTCCGGGTACACTAAACCCACTCAGGCAGGAGTGGCGCAAAGAAGTGTTACGCTTGGGAGCAGGACTGTTTTCCTATCATCACACCTGAATCTGCTGTTCTCTCTTCTTCAACGTTACTTTCCTCACCACAAGTTTATAGTTTTTACCCGGCTGGGTAATAAAGAGCACAGCAAAGAACACCTGTTGCGGACATTCCTTTACTTCTACCTAATGCAATACACATCATTCACCCCTAGGAATTCGGGGGAGCCATGAGGTAAATGTGCCACCCAAACAACCAGCAGCTCCTCCGAGGGTAGTGCTACACGTATACTGCTCTGTGTGTACTGTATACTGCTCTGCATACTGCTCTGTGTGTACTGTATACTGCTCTGTGTACTGTATACTGCTCTGTATACAGCTCTGTGTGTACTGTATACTGCTCTGCATACTGCTCTGCGTGTACTGTATACTGCTCTGCATACTGCTCTGTGTGTACTGTATACTGCTCTGTGTACTGTATACTGCTCTGTATACAGCTCTGTGTGTACTGTATACTGCTCTGTATACTGCTCTGTGTGTACTGTATACTGCTCTGTGTACTGTATACTGCTCTGTATTCTGCTCTGTGTGTACTGTATACTGCTCTGCATACTGCTCTGTGTGTACTGTATACTGCTCTGTGTACTGTATACTGCTCTGTATACTGCTCTGTGTGTACTGTATAGTGCTCTGCATACTGCTCTGTGTACTGTATACTGCTCTGTATACTGCTCTGTGTGTACTGTATAGTGCTCTGCATACTGCTCTGTGTGTACTGTATACTGCTCTGCATACTGCTCTATGTGTACTGTATACTGCTCTGTGTACTGTATACTGCTCTGTGTGTACTGTATACTGCTCTGTATACTGCACTGTGTGTACTGTATACTGCTCTGTGTACTGTATACTGCTCTGTATACTGCTCTGTGTGTACTGTATACTGCTCTGTGTACTGTATACTGCTCTGTATACTGCTCTGTGTGTACTGCATACTGCTCTGTGTGTACTGTACACTGCTCTACTGTATACTGTTCTGTGTACTGTATAATGCTCTGTGTGTGCTGTATACAGCTCTGTATACTGCTCTGTGTGTACTGTATACAGTGCTGTATACTGCTCTGTGTGTACTGTACACTGCTCTGTGTACTGTATACTGCTCGGCGGACTTGGGGCAGGGATGTACTGGGGTACAGATTGACATGGGGTAGGGAATTATACTAGATGACAGACTGACCTGGGGGGATTATACGGCAGGACAAACTGACTTGGGGGAGGGTTGTACTGGGGTACAGATTGACCTGGGGGGGGGAGCTTAAACTAAAGGACAGACTGACCTGGGAGGATTATACTGCAGGACAGACTGACTTGGGGGAGCGATGTACTGGGGTACAGATTGACCTGGGGGGGGGGGTCATACTAGAGGACAGACTGATCTGGGGGGATTATACTGCAGGACAAACTGACTTGGGTGAGGGATGTACTGGGGTACAGATTGAACTGGGGGGGATTATACTAGAGGACAGACTGACCTGGGGGGATTATACTGGGGGACAACTGATCTGGGGGGGATAATACAGGGAAACAGACCTGGGGGAATTTTACTGGGTAACAGACTGACCTTTTGGCCACACCCACTGTTCATCACATTACTACTCTTCTTCGCTTCTTGGGGCACCCAAAAGGGTGTGCCTGGTCTTTAAAATTTCTATAATGTATACTGCAAATAAAAAATAAAAAATTGCTATGCGCCGCTAAAGTGTTTGGGTTTGGCTTGACAAAAAGGTGGCAACCCTAGATGAGTCCTAAATCCATCTCTCCTCCCACAACCGAGCGGACAAAGCCGCATTGTGTTTGCCCTCCTTCGCCTCCTATCTCCTGCTGGCATCTTCAGCGATGGCCAGTGCAAAAAAATGAAATAAATGAAAAAATAAACTAAAAAGGAATGCCCGCATCGCTTGGAACCCGGTGCGTGTGCCCTTGCGGCTGCATTGTCCGCCAGGCACCCGCGATTACCCGTTTTCACAGCAGGACCATGGATCTGTCGTCCTGTCAGAGGAGAGGCGAGGAGACCGATGTGTGTTCCCAGTACAGAGGAGCATAGATTGATCTCGACCCCTCCCCATACAGTTAGAATCACTCCCTAGGGAACATATTTAACCCCTTGATCGCCCCCTAATGTTAAAGCGGGGGTTCACCCAAAAAAAAAATTCTAACATTACATTGAGCCGAGTTGTGAGAATGACATTATGCTGTTTTTTTTTTTTTCTTGCCGTACATACCGTTTTATCTATATTTTCACCGCGGCTTCCGGGTATGTAATCTGCGGGACTGGGCGTTCCTATTCACATGCTAATTGATTGACATGCTTCCCACCGGCGCATACAGCGCGTCACGAGTTGCCGAAAGAAGCCGAACGTCGGTGCGCAGGCGCTGTATAGAGCCGACATGCAGTCTGGCTTCTTTCGGCAACTCGTGAAGCGCTGTATGCGCCGGTGGGAAGCATGTCAATCAATTAACATGTGAATAGGAATGCCCAGTCCCGCAGATCACATACCCGGAAGCCGCGGTGAAAATATAGATAAAACGGTATGTACAGCAAGGAAATAAAAAAAAAAACAGCATAATGTCATTCTCACAACTCGGCTCAATGTAATGTTAGAAATATTTTTTTCGGTGAACCTCCGCTTTAACCCCATTCCCTGAAATTTTGAACAATAAGGAATAGGGTGGGACTTTAAATGAGGCATGCACCCCAGGAGAGTAACAATAACAGTGGGATTTTGACAGGTACGTGATCCAGCAGAACCGAGCAAATAACATGAAAGCATTGCACGAATACAAAAAACAGTCAGTTATTTAATAATATAAAAATTATATATACAGTAGATACAATAGTAGCATGGTAGATCTGTTACAATAATCAAAGAAAATTGCATACATTTCAACAGTTCATGGTAACAATGGTAAAAATAGATAACTATAATAGGTTCGTGCTGGAAACAGTATCAAAAGAGGCCAAATCACTGGAAAGTGTCTCCATGATAAATGAATATTGATACGTTGGTACACTCCACTGGTGTAGAGAGGAAATTAATTGGTAAAAGATATCATATATAAACCAAAGGGGCTTCTAATGGCTCCTAACAGTAAAGGTTAATGCATAGTATAAACATTAAATGAGATCAAATTCGTTGGAATAACTCCACAGTAGTAGTGACCACAATCGATCATATAGTCGATGTGTATGATAATAATTAGTACATTAGCAACGGGCATGGGGGGGGGCATCTGGTGGCTCCTCCATAGTAATAACACCCATAGTTGAAAAGTATATAAAATACAATCGATCTGTAGAACGTTGGTAAAGGTATAATGGCAACGAATGAGAGGGGGGGCGTCTATTGGCTCAACGCGTTTCGTGGCTAGTGCCACTCCTCAGGAGCAGAGTATGAGGTAGATGTCTGTAAATATTAAAAACCATGATTTAAAATGAGGGTATATATAATAGATCCAGTTATGGAAAGAAGGGGAAAAGGGATCATAGTAATAACTAATCCCCAAAGTACTTACGGGTGTGTCAAAACCGAGGGTACAGACTAGGAGGGCAGAAACGTAGCCGGGAAGGTAACAGCCCACGGGAGCTGAGGTGGGCCAACCCCACCACAAGGATGGAAAACGATCCAGTGAAAAGCTAGGTGTCCAAGATGGCGGCCTCATGGATACATGGAAGTTAATGTGCCTTAACATAAGTATGATGATCTGTGAAAATTAAAAATTGTAAAAGCTGATAATGGCTATATCGTGAACAATTGTAATACCAAAATATGAAAAAATTATAAAAAATATGAATATTAAACATGAAAAATTGTCTAAAGGTGTAGGGCCAGGGATAGTTGGGTTGTGACCGTGAAGTGTGCATAAGGTGCACTGTGTCCCAAATGTGGTAATAACCATAAAGGAGGGGCTGTGAATGGACCCCAAACAATGGGGTGGTATGCCAAGAACAGAACCCATTCCCTGACAGTCACATTTACACAGTAATCGGTGCAATTTTACAGCACTAATCACTGTATAAATGCGAATGGTCCCAAAAACGTGTCAAAAGTGTCCGGTATGTCCGCCGCAATGTCACAGTCACAATAAAAATCGCAGATCGCTGCCATTACTAGTTAAAAAAAAAAATTAAAATTGCAATAAAACTATCCCCTATTTTGTAGACACTATGGGCCAGATCCACAGCCAGCCGCCGTAACTTAAATATTCGGATTTAAGTTACACTGCCGCAAAATTTCTACCTAAGTGCCCGATCCACAAAGCACTTACCTAGAAATTTTCGGCTGTGTAACTTAAATCCGGCCGGCGCAAGGCGTTCCTATTCAAATGGGGCGAGTCCCATTTAAATTAGGCGCGCTCCCGCGCCGGCCGTACTGCGTATGCTCACGACGTCATTTTCCCGACGTGCTTTGCGCGGTTTTACGTTGTGCCGGGTTTTGAGAATCGCGACGGGCGTAAAAAATAAAATACGAGTTGCGGCGGGGAAAAAAAAAATTGGAAAAAAAAAAGACGGCGACGCGGGATAGAAGGGTCTACTTTTACAAGGCCCAAACAGTTTAGGCCTTGTAAAAGCAGCCCTAATATTGCGATTGCAAACTAATACTTACGGAGAAAAAAACGAAGCGTAAAAGCTTCGTGGATCTCCGTAAGTGCTAATTTGCATACCCGAAGCGGCATTTCGATGAGAAATGCCCCCAGCGGCGGCCGAGGTACTGCATCCTAAGATCCGGCAGTGTAAGTCCCTTACACATGTCGGATCTTCTCCCTATCTTTTGGAAACTGATTCTGTGGATCAGTTCCAAAGATAGAAACAGGGATACGACGTCGTATCCCTTTTGTGGATCTGACCCTATAACTTTTGTGCAAACCAATCAATCGCTTATTGCGATTTTTTTTTTTACCAAAAATATGTATGTAGTGGCTGGTTACTTTTTAGAACCGGTGCTAGTGTAAATTTAGAGGGGGTCAGAGAGTTAAGTGACTCTGACCAGGTTAATCTGTTTAAATTTGGAGCCTCTGTCCCAGCTTTGGCTGTGCTGTGGGTTCATGCTGTCGTTTCTGGGGTGCTGGTCACAGCCCAGGCTGACAGGTGGCAGCAGCGGAGTCAAGGGTTTGAATGCTTCTTCCCGGCAGCCTATCAGGAGGAGGCTTCCTCGCTGTGCATGCTGGGGAGGAGTAATTATGGGGCAGACTCCATTTTCTTGGGTCTTCTTCCCATGTGGCGCCCACCTTTAGGGTAGCCATTCCACGGCACCCCGACAAATGACCTTCCGGGCCAGGGTGTGCGTGCTACGCAGCGATCCTGGTTCCGTTACCACGTTGGCCTGGAGTGTCTGATCTGCCGCTGGGGCTCAGTGAATGACTGGGTCCCCAATCTGATGAGGTCCACGGATGTGACGTCATCCCCCACACGCCGTGTGCATCCCAGCAGGATCCATTGTTTGCGCTCCAGACTCTCCCAGGAAACCGCTTGTTTGCGCTCCAGACTCTCCCAGGAAACCGCTTGTTGGCGAACCAGGCACATGCTCTCCCACCAGCAGCTTAAAGGGTCACTAAAGGAAAAAATATTTTTTGCTGAAATGACTGTTTACAGGGTATAGAGACATAATAGTTAACTAATTCCTTTTAAAAATGATTAAAAATAGATAAAAACCAATCATATAATGTACCTACAGTTTAGTTTCGTTTTTGCTGTTGTTTCCTGGTTCTCTGATGTACAGAGCCAGAGAGCCAATAGAGGGCAGTGAAGGTTTTGCAAAACGAAACTGGATTGGTGCTGAGGGGTTTTAGACACCTCCTTGATTAGTGACCACAGTGAGAAATGTCCCAGTACTGTGGTGATCAGGAAACAGACAACCAGGAAGTGTCCAGAACAGAGAGGAATTACAGCAACATCAAAGCAAAAAACGAACAATGAGGACATGAAACCAGGACTGCAGTAAGGTAAAGGAAGCTATTTAGCTAAGCACAGCGAATGGACTCCACAGCCACAAGGGACTACAGATGGCGGTTGTGAACTGGCTGTCACCAGGACCTCATCCACATGCCTGCATACTACTACTTCCATGTGAGTGCTTTGATGTTACTTTCATATTAAAGTCTGCAGTTGTTTCTAAGTGGCGCCTGTTTCTTTCTGTTTCTGAGTCCTGTTGGAGGAAGCTGTCCGGTGTAGAGTCTGCCTGAGGAGTGCCAAGAGAGGCTGGTGTTCCAATAGGGGCCTGACTATCCATGGGGGACCGGGAAACTGGGTACTGAGAGGCTGGACGTCGGTCGCCTAGCAGCAGTCGCCTAGCAGTCGGTAACCTAACCAAAACTACCTGAAGGAGATCCGGGTGCTGAATCTAATAGAGAGGATTCTGTACCATTTTGTTTCTTCAACCATTGGGAGGGTCTGTGGCAGAGACTTAGCCCCAAGTTTTGAGTGTCATTCTGGCTGCCAGGCCGGTGAGAGAGGCCTGTCCAGGTGCGCTAAACCCATTCCGGCTGGAGTGGTGAAGTAAAGTGTCGTTGGAAGCAGGACTGTTTCCCATCTACATACACCTGAATCTGTTCACCATTTCTGCTATCCATTCACCTTTTAATTGTTTGATTGATTTTACCTGGCTGCAGGGCCGTCTTTACAATAGGACAAACAGCTGCCCAGGGCCCTGACACTGTTGGGGGCCCAAAGCAACCCCCTTTTAGGGGTCCGGAGGTCCCCAGGGCCCCAGATGGCAACCCCCCTTTTTTTTATTTATTTTTAAATAAAAAATATATATATTTTTTTAATATATTTTTATTTATTTTTTTATTAAAGGGACAATTTTTTTTTTTTTTAGAGGTCTAGAGGTCCCCAGGGGACGTAGTTCCCCAGGGCCCCGGATGACAACCCCCCTTTTTTTATAAAAAAAAAATACTTTTTTTATATATTTCTTTATTTATTTTATTTTTTATATATACGAAGGCATGGCAGCCCATTCAAATCAATGGGCTGCTGTGCCTGCACAAATGAGGGCCGCCAAAACATACATGTGAACCAGCCAGGCCCAAAATAAGCTGGAGGGGGGCCCAAAAAAAATGTTTGCTTAGGGCCCAAACCATATTAAAGACGGCCCTGCCCGGCTGGGTAATAAAAGCACAGAAAAGACACCTGTCGTGTGGACATTCCATTTACTACAACTCTCATCAAGTACCCAGAGGTAACATGCCATCCAAAACAAACCAGCAGCTCCTTCGGGGGTAGTGCTACATGTAGAAGAATACATAAACTGAGAAAGAGATTTGTTTTTTAAGAATTGTCGCTCTTTTTTTGTTTTATAGCGCAAAAAAAAAAAACCCGCAGGGGTGATCAAATACCACCAAAAGAATGGGGAAAAAAGGACGTCAATTTTGTTTGGGTGCAACGTCGCACTAAAGGCGCAATTGTCAGTTAAAGCAACGCAGCGCCCAATCGCAAAAAATGGCCCGGTCATTGGGCAGATAAATCCTCCAGGGTTGAAGTGGTTAAATGTAACCATACTGCTACACTTACGCTGGCTATACACCCTACAATTTCCTTATTCAATTTTCTTTAGATTTATCTCCAACGACTTTAGTGCAAGGGCCTGTCTGATCTCACACAAATTGAAAGCGTTTAGGTTTCACCTCATATTATAAGGTTTTGGTAAAGCTGCACGAGAAAATTGTACACCGTATGGGAAGAGGCGTCTCTCTTTTCTACTCACTTGTGACGTGACGCTACTTGTATATCAAGACATCGCTTGTATATCAAGTCAAAATGTATTTCAAAATGTTGCAAAACGCTCTCAAACCAAGGTTTTCCTTGTAGTGTATTTGCAATTCTAGCAACCTGACTGAAAAGCAGGGATGACTTATTAGTGAGAGAAATGAAATCAGTGGCCCCATATTTCACAGACATGTGCTAGGGGGCGCACGAGTCCATATTTGTGGGCTCTATGAACTCCCTTCCCCCGCCTTGATTTTTTTCCTCCCTGTGCCTTTCTTCCCCGTTCCCTAGCACTGACAGCCGAAGCTGCAGCCTTGTGTGTGTGTGAGGTTTTTTTTTTTGCTATGGCGTCTGCTCGGCTCCCTGGACGGCTATGAAATAACCGAGCCGCACAAACCGAAGCATCTTCTCTCTCTGTTTCTTTCTTTTTTTCCCCCCATTTCTCCTCACGCAACCGAGCCGACACAGCCGCATTGTGTTTGCCCTCCTTCTTCTCCTATCTCCTGCCTGCATCTTCAGCGATGGCCAGTGTCGTCTTCCAGCTCTGACAGCTGGATGATGATGATGTCTTCTCCTTGTAGTCAGGGCAGACATCTGGGCACAGCAGGCTCATAATGGACGGGCGCCTTTATTAAAGGACTGGAGGAATACATATCAGCTTCTACCGTTGGCCTTTTTTCTTTATTTTTGCCCTTTTTTTTTTTTTGCATCACAGAACAGGTGCAGCATTTGTGGGGAATCTATCGCGGCCATCCTTGGACTCTTCTTGGGGCCTGCCTCCTTTACATCGCCTTGTTTATCATTGGGATCGCTTAGTCTTGCATCTGTGGGCTCCATCATCCTCATCCTCCTCATCCTCATCCGCCCTGGATGGCTGGGCTGCCGCCACACCACCCCGGTGCCCATTGTTGAGCTCATGGGACTGAGGAGACCATCCAAAAGGTAACATGATTTCATATGAATTTTTAGGATTATTTGTATTTCCTAGTCTTGTATTATTTATTTAGGATTATTTTATTTCCTAGTCTTGTATTTTTTTTTTTTAGGATTATGTTATTTCCTAGTCTTGTATTATTTATTTAGGATTATTTTATTTCCTAGTCTTGTATTATTTAGGATTATTTTATTTCCTAGTCTTGTATTATTTAGGATTATGTTATTTCCTAGTCTTGTATTATTTATTTAGGATTATTTTATTTCCTAGTCTTGTATTATTTAGGATTTTTTTTATTTTCTTATCTTGTATTATTTATTTAGGATTATTTTATTTCCTAGTCTTGTATTATTTAGGATTATGTTATTTCCTAGTCTTGTATTATTTATTTAGGATTATTTTATTTCCTAGTCTTGTATTATTTAGGATTTTTTTTATTTTCTTATCTTGTATTATTTATTTAGGATTATTTTATTTCCTAGTCTTGTATTATTTAGGATTTTTTTATTTCCTAGTCTTGTATTATTTAGGATTTTTTTATTTTCTAATCTTGTACTATTTATTTAGGATTTTTTTTTATTTTCTAATCTTGTATTATTTATTTAGGATTTTTTTTTATTTTCTAATCTTGTATTATTTATTTAGGATTAATTTATTTCCTAGTCTTGTATTATTTATTTAAGATTTTTTAATTTCCTAGTCTTGTATTATTTTTTTAGGATTATTTTATTTCCTAGTCTTATAGTATTTATTTATGTTGTTTTTTCATTTATTACAATTGATTACAATGCTATTTGTGCCTCCTTTTTTTTTTGTCCTATTTTTTTCTTCATTGCCCACGACAATGCGATGGAACACGTCTGCCAATTAGGATGCAAAGCCCTCTCTCCGCGGCTTTACCTTTCCGAATGCGTCGACATTTCAGCCTCCCCGATTCTATAGAGGATGCGATCGCCTTCATTTTTTTTTTTTTGTGTTATTCCTGCTCCATGCTCTCGTGTTACTATAGAGCTCCTCGTCGCTATCGCACCTCACAATTCTTTTTTTTTTTTTTTTTATCTGCACTATAGCGATGAACAAGGTGGGAGGGAGAAAATGGATTTTCACAATAAAAAAAAAAAATGTGTCAGCAGAATACATAGGGGTGGTGACGTCAAGGTGGCTTTTAAAGGAAAGATGTTTGTTTTTTAATAAGCTTTTTTTTTTTTTTTAATTGTCGCCAATTGAAAAACAAAAAACAAGTCCATCTAGTTCAACCAATATAAAAAAAAAATACAAAACAAAATAATACAGTGTTTTGTTTTAAAGGGCTGTTGTGATTGTGTGACTTATTACAATTTTTTTTCATTACTGTATGCTTGCTAAATTGTGCGTCTTACCTTGCCACTTTCATGTGATTATGTATTTATGTCATTTGCAATGAGTCGTTTATTTTTATCTTTACCTGCTACACTAACCGTGTTCATTCAGTCCATTCATTCACATGATTGTTATGCATTGCTTTTGCTATAACGTCACAAAGAGAAGGTTCGGTTGGCTCCCAGTTCTGAAGGAGCTTACAATCTAATGTGCCCCCACAGTGGTGCAGACACAGGACAATTTCATTAACCACTTGTTGGCTGTCACCTTCTTTGCAGCACCTTGGTTGGGTATAGGAGGCGATTGCCAAACAAGAGGTAATGGAATGTATGTGTAAGCAGAGGCGATGATTGGCCACTGGTGCCTCTGCTTCATTCAGGTTGTGGCCACGTCACAGACCTGAAAACAGTGATCCACTAATAAGAAGATGGAAGCAGTGCTGAATTTATAAGGGGGCAAAAGCAGAGACGATGATTGGCCACTCATGCAGAGGCAGCAAATCGATGCCTCTGCTTCATTCAGGTTGTGGCCACGTCACAGACCTGAAAACAGTGATCCACTAATAAGAAGATGGAAGCAGTGCTGGATTTATAAGGGGGCAAAAGGGGAAACTGCCCTGGGCCCCCCCTCTATACAAACCTAATATAAAATAATATAAAAAATGATATAAAATAATAAAAAATAAACAATAATATTATAAAATATATAATAATAAAAAACGACTTTCTTTTATTAAATGTAGCCCCTTTTACACCTGCAGACCGTATGTCCGCTTTTCCATCCATCTGTTTACGGATGAAAAAGGGACATACATTAATCCCTATGAGATAGCGGGTGTCAGCGGATGAACATCCGCTGACACCCGATCTCATCAGTGTCTGCAATCCTCCGATTCTCCAGACGGAGGGAAATCCTATTTTTCCATCCGTCTGCAGATCAAGGCGGTCCATGTTCATCCGATCCCCCTATAGGGGAGAGCAGAGTTCTGATAGGGCGGTCCCTGCACAGTGTGCAGGGACCGCCCTGTCATCTGCCGACTCAGCGGGGATCAACGGAGCGATCCCCGCTGAGGAAGCGGATACACATGTACGGATCCTCACGGGATCCGTACATGTGAAAGGGGCCTAATAGTTTTTACTCTGATCTGGTATATTGTATCATTCTTAAAAACATATTTTGCCAGCTCAAACGAACCACACATAGAGTGCTGAGACTGAGCGCATGCACGCATAGCCTCAGAATGACGTTGTGTCATGTGTTCAGACTGTCACTGAGAATGTAAACAAACTTTTTCTATCATGTGCCTGCTAAAAGTATAGTGCCCCAGGCCCCCCAAGGTCTAAATCTGGCTCTGAATGTACGTTGGTGAAAAGAACATCGGCAGCTCATGGCAGTGTTGTGCGTTTCCACACATGTGTTTATGGACATTATGCTGCACGTGAATGTGTATTTTATGGACCATAACGCAACTAGAAATGGTCATTTTTTAAAACTTGCTAAACTCAGCGCTTAAATTTACCTAACAAAATACAAAAAAGCACAAGTGTGTCCCTTGTGCTTTTTTCTACATTTGGGTGTGGTACAAACAGAATAAAGCAGTGAGGGCCAGATTCTCGTACAGCGGCGTATCTTTGCGGTGGCGTAACGTATCCGATTTACGTTACGCCTCCGCAACTTAGACGGGCAAGTGCTGTATTCTCAAAGCACTTGCTCCGTTAGTTGCGGCGGCGTAGCGTAAATCGGCCGGCGTAAGCCCGCCTAATTCAAATTTGGAACAGGGGGGCATGTTTTATGTAAATGTTCTGTGACCCGACGTGATTGACATTTTTCACGAACGGCACATGCGCCGTCCGTGGAAATCTCCCAGTGTGCATTGCTCCTAATAAGCCGCAAGGACATATTGGTTTTGACGTGAACGTAAATTACGTCCAGCCCCATTCACGGACGAGTTACACAAACGACGTAACACGCCCCTAGCGGCCAGCCCCTAGCGCCCCTAGCAGCCAGCGTAAATATGCAGTTACGATCCGACGGCGTAAGAGACTTACGCCTGTCGGATCTAAGGGAAAGCTATGCGTAACTGATTCTAAGAATCAGGCGCATAGATACGACGGCGCAACTCAGAGATACGACGGCGTATCTGGAGATACGCCGTCGTATCTCCTCTGTGAATCTGGCCCTGAGTGTTTTAAGCCTACATTTGCTTTAAAGTGATTGTAAAGGTCACATTTTTTTTAATAACAAACATTTCTATACTTACCTGCTCAGTGCAATAGAATTGCAGAGAGTGGCTGCGAACCTCCTCTTTTCAGGTCCCCTACTGGCGCTCCTTGCCCCTCCCCTCTGTCCCCTCTGTGCTTTCCATGGGGGGCACTCATATGCGTGCTCGCACCCGAGCCCCACTGCTGCGTCCATTGACACAGACAGCGGGACTTGGTCCTGCCCCCCACTCCCTCGTCACTGGCTTTGATTGACAGCACTGGGAGCCAATGGATCTCGTTGCCCCAGCAAAGCCAGTGAGACCCGGAAGTGAGAGAAAAGAGGAACTGCAAAAGTGAATGGCGCTGGATTGAATGAAGGCTCAGGTAAGTAAAAGGGGGTCTGAGGGGGTGATACTGACACCTAAACATTTTTAACCTTAAGGAATGCAATAAGGTAAAGAACGTGTAGGCTTTACAACCACTTTAAAGTGGAACTAAACCCTCCTATTGTTGGTCTCATCTGACCAGAGCACCTTCTTCCACATGTTTGTGTCCCCCACATGGCTCTCCGCAAACTGCAAACAGCTCTTCTTATGGCTTTCTTTCAACAATGGCTTTCTTCTTGACACTTTTCCATTAAGGCCAGATTTGTGGAGTGCGCGACTAATAGTTGTCCTGTGGACAGATTTTCCCACCTGAGCTGTGGATCTCTAAGCTCCTCCAGAGTTACCATGGGCCTCTTGGCTGCTTCTCTGATGAATGCTCTCCTTGCCCAGCCTGTCAATTTAGGTGGACGGCCATGTCTTGGTGGGTTTGCAGTTGTGCCATACTCTTCCCATTTTCGGGTGATAGATTGAACAGTGCTCCGTGAGATGTTCAAAGCTTGGGATATTTTTTTATAACCTAACCCATGCTTTAAACTTCTCTACAACTTTATCCTTGACCTGTCTGGTGTGTTCCTAGGCCTTCATGTTGCTGTTTGCTCATTAAGGTTCTCTAACAAACCTCTGAGGACTTCACAGAACTGCTGTATTTATACTGAGATTAAATTGCACACAGGTGGACTCTATCAAAGGGGCTGAATACAAATGCACGCCACGCTTTTCAGATATTTATTTGTAAACCCATTTATTATTTTTCTTCCACTTTACAATTATGTGACACTTTGTGTTGGTCTATCACATGATAAATTCCCAATAAAATACATTTACGTTTTTGGTTGTAACATGACAAAATGTGGAAAATTTCAAAGGGTATGAATACTTTTTCAAGGCACTGTATACCATAGACCTTGAAACATGATAGATAGATAAATAAATAAAATTGCCAAAGATCCAAATAAAGAAGTCCACAAATCCCTTAGGCATTATTAATACCCAAACACTCTCTTGTAATACATTTCATTTGTAGTATCTTCACTTGTAAATCGCAAATCATTCCAGATCAAACAGATTCATATACAATACTGACAGTCACTTTTATGCAGTAAGTTCTGCCTCTATTGTAGATATACTCACTGGCTAATATTGACCTCTTATCTTTGAGCCCAGGTTCACACTACTGCGATCACAGACATCGCATGTGATTCACATCACATGCAATGTCTGTAAGATGCAAATTTAGCCATGTAGTTGTGCAGAACCTCCTCCTATCCTTTAGGACCAGTTCACACCACATGCAGTTCTGTGCACTTTTTTTCTGCACTAAAAATGCATGCACAGTGTTTTCCATGTATTCCAATGGCTCTAGTTCACATCAATGCAGTCAGTTCCGGTCAGTTTCCAGCCAGAAACTGACCGGAATCTGACTTGAACTGACTGTATTGGTGTGAACTAGAGCCATTGGAATACATGGAAACCCTGTTCATTTATTAGGGCCAGTTCACACCACAAAAATGCACTCTTGATATGTTTCAGATCAGTTTTTGCTTACAGTTCATACCACACACAGTTCCAATGCGTTTTTGATACAATATACTAGTTGCCAGGACAGTTCTGTGCGGAAAAAATGCAGCACACTCTGTTTTTTTTTCTGCAGCAGAAACTGACTGAATTGGTGTGAACTAGAGCCTTTGGAATACATGGAAGTCACTGCATGGATTTTAGTGCACACAAAAAAGCGCACAGAAATGCATTTGGTGTGAACTAGCACTTACAGCAGTGGTCTCCAAACTGCGCCCCGGGGGTAGGATGTGGCCCTTTGCTTGCTTTTATTTCAGCCTTGGGGCAATATTCCATCAATTGATACCAACAATTGGGCATGTGTCCTATTTACACCAGCTATTGGGCATACGCCTTCCCACTGACACCAATGAAGGGGCACAATTCCTCCCAATGACACCAACAATGGGACACAATCCTTTCCACTGGCACCAACAATGGGGCACTATTCTTCCCACTGAAACCAACAAGTGGGCATATGTCTTCCCACTGGCACAGATGAAGGGGAAAAATTCCTCCTAATGACATCACCAACGGGGCACTATTCCTAAAACTGACACCAATGATGAGACATTGTTTATTTCCCCTTACACCAGGACATATTCTGCTCCCACTGGCCTCAGTCTGCCCCCTCCCGCCCACAGTCTGAAGGAAATTATACTGGCCTTTTATTTAGAAAGTTTGGAGACTCCTGCTTTACAGCTAAGGAAGCTGCCAAGGCTTTGTTTGATCTGCATTTGCCATGGTACTGCATGTGTAATCAATTATGACATCAGCCATTTATTGGGTTGGTAGTTAAGTTGAGAGCACAAGCAACTGTGATGCCGCGTACACACGATCGGTCCATCCGATGAGAACGGACCGATGGTCCGTTTTCATTGGTTAACCGATGAAGCTGACTGATGTTCCGTCCCGCCTACACACCATCGGTTAAAAAAACGATTGTGTCAGAACGCGGTGACGTAAAACACATCAACGTGCTGAAAAAAACGAAGTTCAATGCTTCCAAGCATGCCTCGACTTGATTCTGAGCATGCGTGGATTTTTAACCGATGGTTGTGCCTACTAACGATCAGTTTTGACCTATCGGTTAGGAATCCATCGGTTAAATTTAAAGCAAGTTGGCTTTTTTTAACCGATGGTTAAATAACCTATGGGGCCCACACACGATCAGTTTTGACTGATGAAAACGGTCCATCAGACCGTTGTCCTCTGTTTAACCTATCGTGTTTACGAGGCCTGACAGTTATCATTTAAGAAATGCCTTGAATGTAACTGTTCTGGGAAACCGCTAAATCAGTGAATTTAGTTCTACTTTAAGAATGGTGAAAAGTGCTTTTTTGGACAATGCTTCAATGTTCCCCTGTATGTATGCTCCACAAACAATTCTCTCTTCAATCCTTCAGCTCAGTAGTGATGCCTAAAAAAGTAATGGAGGAAACTGCATAGAATTAAATCTCAGGTTACATATTTTATTAAAAGCAGCAATACATTTCACATTGAATAGTGCTAAACAAGCACAATGAGAGGAATCACATCAGGAAAAAATGTTGGCTTTTGGCATGTCAGGAAAACCAGTCGTGTGTACAGGGCATAAGACACAGAGCCCCAGTTCTTCCCCGCCCCTCTCTCTCCTGATTGGCTAACTGACTACGATTGACAGCAGCGGGAGCCAATGGCAGCGCTACTGTATCTTAGCCAATCAGAAGAGTCCCAGACGGTTAAGGAATTAGTGGACATCGCTGGAGAGAGATAGGGCTCAGGTAAATACTAGGGGGTGCTGGGGCAGCTGCTGGCACTCAAGGCTTTTTATCTTACTGCATAGAATGCAGTAAGATAAAAAAAAATTACAAAAAAATTTACAAAGAACTTGCTTAATGTTCTTTCTAAATCCTGCGATAACTCGCGGCAGACCTCTGCAATGTCTCCTGGGAACAATGACAAAAGCTCCCAGGAGACATTGCGGCATAGAGGAAGTGACGGAATACCCGCACACTACTCGATGAATCCATATACAAGAAGCGGCCAGTAACATAAAGGATTACTAAGGTACAGTGGATCGAAAAAAAAAAAAAAAAAAACGGTTTAGTAATTATGCATATGAGCGTATAATTATTTTTTTTTTTTTTTGGTGGGGGGGTGTATCTTGGGTGGGAGTTCCCACACTTTTTTCCCCAGGACTTGACCCCTGGTTCTCTTCCTGTATTGTTGCTTCAGTTAAGACATGGGATCCGACTTCTGAGGCGACTTCCATTGAAATCAATGGGTACAAGTTGCCTACAAGTTGTCTAGAAGTTGGATTGAAGTAGTCGGAGCGACTTCAGTAGTGTACATTAAGACGGCTCCAATTTACTTCCATTCATTTTCTCGACCGCGCGACTTACGGCAACTTCAAGTAGGATCCCAGGTCGCCCCAGTGTGAACCGGCTCTAAAGCTGAAATGACAATATGTTGAATATTCCATTTACAAATAGTAATGGTATGATAAATCATCTCATGTATTTTTTCTCTATATCAGTAGGCGGTAGAAAGGGAAAGGTAGAGTGGAGAGGTAGAAAAAGGTGGGAACAGAGTTAACGCAGGGGGAAAGAAGAGGGCAAAAGGAGGGTGAGGAGATTGACCAAATAACGGTGTCCCCATTTGCCAATATATGTATCATAACGTCATAATCAAGAGTGGTAAGCAACTATAAAATGAGAGTAGATGGTAATATTGGCCAAAGTATAGGCATAACATCTGAGCGCGGTAGGCTCTAAGTAGAAGACATAAGCTCTGCATATTGAGGGGAGGACCTGAATGCCAACCAGCATGCCCATCTTTTAGTGAAAGATGACTGGGTATTGTGGAGCTCTGCGGTAAAGTCCTCCATGGTGTAGATATGGTCAAGTGTTTGCAACCATGACTTTAGATTAGGTGTTTGTTGCTTTTTCCATAGTATAGGAATCAGAGACTTAGCGGCATGTGGGGAATGATGGATCGTTTGTAAGTTTTAATGGATTCTGGGGAGCAGTGGAAAAAGCACAAACCAAGAATCGTCAGGTATTAGAACTCTGGATATGTGAGCTCTAATGTCAGACCAGTATGGTCGTATAATGGAAGATGTCCACCAAATGTGAGCATGGGTGGCATCCAGGTCGCAGCCCACCAGCGGGTGGGAGGGTACTCAGAGGACATTTGATTTAAACATGATGGAGAGTAGTGCCATCTTGTCAATAGTTTAAAGTTCCTTTCAACTGTCTTGAAAGAAATTGAGGAGACGTGAGCCAGCTGTAAAATGAATATGAATTATTGTTTAAATTATATGCTTTGGAGTGTCCAAGGCTCCACTTCAGTTGTACTCTACAGGATGTCTGTGAACAGCTAGGCGATGTTGCAGTTTGTGCCAATAGAGGTTTTCAAAATATGATTAGCGTTGCACCGATACCGGTATCAGTACCGATAATAAGCATTTGCACTAGTACTCGTGCAAATGCTCCGGTACCTAAAACCGATACCTTTTTTGTGCGGTGCGATTTGAGCCCATACAAAAAGAATAGGCTCAAATCGCACTGCAAAGCATCACATGTGTTTTGAATAGGAATGCGGTGCAATTCCTGTCCAAATCAAATGTGGTTTCCAACACCGCTCGTTGTGTGAACCCAGGCCTGTCATGGTGACTTCAGCCTTGGTTCCAACAGGAGCAGTGTGGGAAACCGCATGTGATTTGGACAGAAATTGCTCCGCATTCCTATTCAAAACACATGTGATGCTTTGCAGTGCGATTTGAGCCTATTTATTTTGTATGGGCTCAAATCGCACAGCACAAAAAAAATAGATATCGGTAATTGTATATTATAATTGGCGAGCACTTGAGGAAAAGTATTGATTCTCATACTCACTCATTCGGTGCATCCCTAAATATGATACTAGATCTTAACCTCGTTCTTTCCCACATTCTTGCATAAACAGTAATCAAAGAAATAATTGATATTAATAAAATGCATATTACACAACTAAGGCCCCATACACGCGGACCAGTTTCAGCATACATGTTCGGTCGTGTGTAGGCGCGAGCGGGCAGAATTCCAGCAAACATTTGCCCGCCGGGCAAATATTCCTGGACTTGTTTTAAAACCGTCCGCTGGAATCCTGCCCGCTCGGACATGTATGGTCGTCTGTACAGACCTACCGTACATGTCCGAGCGCCCGCCGTCCCTCGCATGCATCGAATGACTTCGACGCATGCGTGGAAGCATTTAAAAGGCAGGCTCGCCCACGTCGCTGCGTCATCGCCGCCCCGCGTATTGTTTACGCGCGGACTTCTGTACGATGGTTAGTACAGCCATCGTACAGAAGTCCCCGGGCAGACATGTACGGTGAAAACGGTCCGACGGACCGGTTTCATCGTACATGTTTGCCCGTGTGTACCTGGCCTCAAGGTTACAAATAAAAGTCATAGCAGCTATCAATCTTGTTTGGCAGGGCCTTTTTTTTTTTTTTTTTTCATTTTCTCTGCATGGTTTTCGTAACTTCTCTGTGTTTGTATGTGTATGTGTTTCTTTTTTTTTACCTCACAATCCTAATAAGTATGTTAATCTGCTTCCAGAAAGACTGGCCCTGCTATGTGTGCACGCATGTGTATAAGAATGTTGTAAAGACTTTCAAAATGAAGCACCTGATGGGCAGGAACTGTGATTTTTTGGCTATATTAATACGTATAGGATTTTTCTAAGTGTCCTGCTTACCATGTCACTGCAAATAAAAATGAGAGTGAGGCCAGTTCACACCACATGCAGTCCAGTGCCTTTTTTTCCTGCATCAAAGTAGGTTATATGGTTCTCCATGGCATAGTTCACACCAGTGCTTGCAGTTCCAGTGCGTTCCAGTTCTAGAAAAAAAAGTAGAACCTGCTGCATTTTTCTGGGGCTGGACTGTACTGGAACGCTGTGAGGCCTCGTACACACGACCGGTTTCCTCGGCAGAATCCATCAAGAAACTTGGTGGGAGAGCTTTTTTGCCGAGGAAACCGGTCGTGTGTATGTTTTTCATCGAGGAAACTGACGAGAAACTCGACGAGCAAAAAAGAGAGCAAGTTCTCTTTTTCCTCGACGGGAGTCGGGAGTCTCAATCCCCCCATACCTAGATGCCGCCGCATGGGTTAAGCAGCGTGCGGGGAACATCACAGCTTTCATTTGAATTTCATTTGAATAGCTGTAGTATTCCCAGCTGCGCCGCGTATAGACACTCCCCCTTGCTCGGGATTGGACAGATCCCAAGCAAGGGGGAGTGTCTATGCGCGGCGGGAAATACTACAGCTATTCAAATGAAAGCTGTGATATTCCCTGCACGCTGTTTAACCCATGTGGCGGCGGTGGCGTTGCGGTATGCGACGGGGTCGGCGGCGGAATTCGTTGCGGCGGCGGGGGGGTGGGTTTATGGGGCAAGTATTCTATTTAGGTATCGGGGGTATTTGCGGGAGTACAAGTACTCCCGCAAATACTCGGTATCGGTCCAGATACCGATACTGGTATCGGTATCGGGACAACCCTAGGGATAACACATTTTTCAAGCTGTAACAGTGCAAATCGCCAAACTTTTATTTAACATGTGAGATTAGCAAAACCAGCCCCAAGAGTTGTGCCAGTGGAATCGAACTTCCCCTGCTGTTGTATGTGTTGTATGTCACCACGTTTGAGAACGAGGAGATTTTGTCTTGTCTGTGTGTACGCAAAGCAAGCTTGTCGAGTTCCTCAACAAGCCTAACAAGGAACTCGACGAGGAAAACGATGTGTTTCGCCCAACGAGTTCCTTGGTCGTGTGTACGAGGCCTAAGACGCACCAAAAACGCACTGGAACACATATGTCCTCATTTAAGGTTAAGAAAAAAGAGGGGGGAGGGGATACACTGCACTGCATCAAAAAACACGCCAAAAAAGCACTAGAACGCATCAAAAACGCATCAAAAAAGGTGCATGCAGAAAAGCTGGAATCTGGAATTCATTAGGACTGTGTTTCCATGGTGTGAACTGGCCCTTAATCCTACATTTTGAGCTGCCATCAGAAAAGTAATAGAGGGTAAATAGTCCTTTTGTTTATTTGACTGTTGTCCAAGCAGGTATTTTCTTCATATTCAACTTCCTGTTGAGTCTACACGACAGGAGATAAAGGGAAGTCCTCCTTGTCAAGCACAGATGACAATAAATCTGACAAGGGCTTTAACGCTCCTCTACTCTATCCAAAGTTATTTTTATTATTTGAAATATTTCACATTTCTAACTCATATGTGTGTAATCTGATATGCTAAGCATTGTATTAATCCAGTTTTCTGTGATTAGCCCCGCATTTCCTTGCTAACTATTAACCACTTGCTTACTGGGCACTCAAACCCCCAGGCCAAATTTTCAGCTTTCAGCGCTTTCACATTTTGAATGACAATTGCACGGTCATGTAACACTGTACCCAAATTCCCCACAAATAGAGATTTCTTTTGGTGGTATTTAATCACTGCTGGGTTTTTTATTTTTGAAATTTTGAAAACAGGTAATTTTTCTACTTCATTGGTGTGCACTGATGAGGCTGCACTCATGGGCTGCACTGATGGGCACTGATAAGCACTGATAAGGTGGCACTGATGGGCACTGGTGGGCACTGATGACGCTGCACTGAGAGGTGGTACTGATAGGTGGCACTGGCAGGCGGCACTGATGGGTGGCACTGATAATGAGGCACTGATGGGCATTGATTGGCAGCATTGGTGGGCATTAATAGGTGGCACTGGTGGGCACTGGTAGGTGGCATTGGTGGTTACTGGTAGTGGCACTGGTGGGCACTGCGTAATAGCAGTGCCTCTCCATGTGAGGGACTGATATCGCTCTGACAGAAGCCGGTGATTAGCTTTCTTTTCCCACACGCTGTCAGCGTGAAAAAAAAAAAAAAGATTACCAATCTTCTGTTTACATCATGTGATCAGCTGTCATTGGCTGACGGCTTATCACATGGTAAGGGGGCGGCCCCTTACTCGTATCTGTGATCAGCCGAGTCTCATAGTCTCATCCAAATAGCGGGCACTAGTTTTATGACATTCAAACATAAACTGTAAATTGAATGGATTGTCATTGAAATATTTATAGAACAATGGTAACTGTACCACACTTCCACTCCACACAAGTAACAAACCACCTATATAGTGTCCATAACATTGGATTCAACTGCCAATGGGATCAACAAGAAAAATAAAGCTCTCTTCCCATGTCCCCATGGAGATATTAACAGGTGAGGGTGGAAAGCTGAGACATTACTCAATATATTAGGGTGTGAAGAAAATTCAAGAGGGCAGTATTTTCAATACGAAGCTAAGATTAAGAACACAGGGACATGACATTAAACTAGCAGGAGGAAAGTTCAAAACTAGAAAGTATTCTTTTACCAAAAGAGTAGTTGATGCTTGGAATAGACTTCCAGCAGGGGCAGGGAGCCAGTCAACAGTAAGTGGATTCAAACATGCCTGGGACAAACATAGATCTATAGTTTAAAAAAAAATGCTCAGACTTGGACTACTTGGTCTTTTTTTTTTTCATGCCATCACTCTTGTATATTTCTGTATTCCCTTTAGGGTTTTCCAGTAACAATGATCCTTTGTCCATATACAGTACTGCATTTTAGACATGTTTACTGTTTTGCTTATCTTTAAAGTGGTTGTAAACCTTGTCTCAATCCAGATCACTAAGTGTCATTTCTGTCTGCTGTTGCTCATTCCTTTTCTATCTACAAGAGTCACTTCTGACAATTTTTTCTGACACCAGGAGGAAAAAAGTGACAGGGAGGGATCTCCAGCACACAGCCTGTGATTGACAGTCTCATCTCTGTTCCTGTGTGCTGTGTGAAGGGGGTGTGTCTCTCCCTCCAGTCAGCTCTCAGAGCTCTTCTCACTGAGCTCTGCAGTGTATAATTTCATCTCTCCACCTCCTGTTTTCTGACAGCTCAGACAAGATTTAGCAATTCTGGACTTTGAACAGATGTAGAGAAAGGGAGACTGCAGATGAAGAGGTACAGCCTATGTAGGAGGCTTTGTTTAATCTCTGAATACCTGTATAACCTGAGGCCAGACACTTCATTGGTTATATGGAAGGGTTTACAACCCCTTTTAATATTTTTTTCAGTATTGTTATAGAGCTATTGTGATCTTTAACACTAACAATTCAGGCTGCATTCACACCTGAGCTTTTTCAGCTCAAAAACGCTCTTAAAATGCTTGAAAAAAGCCTGAAAAACACCCAACAAGCATAATCCCATTAATTTCAATGGCACCTGTTCATATCTGAGCATTTTGTCACTTGAAGCAAAACATCTGAAAAACGCCCTAAGTTCAAAAAAGAAAATGAGCTTCTTTGGGGCAGATTACAGGTGTTTTTCTCCCTTTTACATTGGTGACCTTAAAGCGGGAGTTCACCCGAAATTTTTTTTTTAACATTAGATTCATGCTCATTTTGTCTAGGGGAATCGGCTAGTTTTTTTAAAAACGAAGAAGTACTTACCGTTTTAGAGAGCGATCTTCTCCGCCGCTTCCGGGTATGGTCTTCGGGACTGGGCGTTCCTATTTGATTGACAGTCTTCCGAAAGGCTTCCGACGGTCGCATCTATCGCGTCACGAGTAGCCGAAAGAAGCCGAACGTCGGTGCGGCTCTATATGGCGCCTGCGCACCAACGTTTGGCTACTTTCGGAAAATCGTGACGCGATAGATGCGACCAACGGAAGTCTGTCAGAAGACTGTGAATCAAATAGGAACGCCCAGTCCCGCAGCCCATACCCGGAAGCGGCGGAGAAGATCGCTCTCTAAAACGGTAAGTACTGCTTAGTTTTTAAAAAAACTAGCCGATTCCCCTAGACAAAATGAGCATAAATCTAATGTTAAAAATTTTACATTTCCGGGTGAACCTCCACTTTAACAAAACCGCAGCAGAATTGCAGTATAGTCTCTGTAAAACTCGCAACTTTGAAACGCTCAGGTGTGAATGCAGCCTTGAAACTCTAAACACAACTGTTGTACCATTTGCCACCAAGGACATTTTGGATTGAGTTTGTTTGTTTGTTTGACCCATGCTTTTATTTATTTTTTTATAATTTTTGACAATAGCATACAAAGTAACAACAGTTGTACTCGTTTCTCATTGCTTTGCGCATCAAAAAGCAACTAGTATACTGAAACCTTAACAAGATAAAAAAACACAGTCACAAAAGCAAGCATTTGGAATCAGCATCATGTATACTGCAATGCCGCGTACACATGCTCGCAATTTCCGACAACAAATGTTCGATGGGAGCTTTTGGTCAGAAATTCCGACCGTGTGTAGGCCCCATCGGACATTTTCTGTTGGAATTTCCGACAACAAAAATTTGAGAACTGGTTCTCAAATTTTCCGACAACAAAATCCGTTCTCGTAAATCCCAAGTGTGTGTGGACAATTCCAACGCACAAAATTCCATGCATGCTCTGAATCAAGTACGAGACGGAAGCGCTCGGTCTGGTAAAACTAGCATTCGGAATGGAGATATGCTGTAACGGACTGAAAAGCACGAGGCTGAAGAGGCTTCAAAAAAAGTTAGATTTTATTTCCATCATTTACACTTTCAAAATTACAGAAAACAACAAAATGTCATCTGCAAAAGTTTGGGCACCCTGCAGAGTTAATATCTTGTACTGCCCCCTTTGGCAAGTATCACAGCTTGTAAACACTTTTTATAGCCAGCCAAGAGTCTTTCAATTCTTGTTTGAGGTATCTTTGCCCATTCCTCCTTACAAAAGTCTTCCAGTTCTTTGAGATTTCTGGGCTGTCTGTCACGCACTGCTCTTTTAAGGTCTATCCATATATTTTCAATTATGTTGAGGTCAGGAGATTGTGAAGGCCATGGCAAAACCTTCAGTTTACGCCTCTTGATGTAATCCCCCATGGATTTTGAGGTGTGTTTAGGATCATTATCCATTTGTAGAAGCCATCCACTCTTTAACTTCAGCTTTTTCACAGATGGCATCAAGTTACCATCCAAATTTTATTGAAATTTTATTGAATCCATTTTTCCTTCTACTCGTGAAATGTTCCCTGTGCCACTGGCTGCAATACAACCTCAAAGCATGATTGATCCACCCCCATGCTTAACAGTTGGACAGAGGTTCTTTTCATTAAATTCTGTGCCCTTCCTTCTCCAAACGTACTTTTGCTTATTCCGGCCAAAAAGTTCTATTTTAACCTCATCGGTCCACAGAACTTGTTTCCAAAATGCATCAGGCTTGTCTATATGTTAATTTGCAAAGTTCAAACGCTGATTTTTGTGGTGAGGATGTAGAAGAGGTTTTCTTCTGATGACTCTTCCATGAAGACCATATTTGTTCAAGCATCTCTTTATAGTGGAATAGTGTACCACAACTCCAGTGTCTGCCAGATCTTTCTGGAGATATCGTGCAGTCAAACGTGGGTTTTGAATTGCTTTTCTCACAATACTGCGAGCTCTTCTGTCTGATATTTTTCTTGGTCTTCCAGATCTTGCTTTAACTTCCACTGTTCCTGATGACTGCCATTTCTTAATTGAATTCCGAACAGAGGATATTGACATCTGAAAACGCTTTGCTATCTTCTTATAGCCTTCTCCAGCTTTGTGAGCGTCAACTATTTTCAGTTTCAGTTTTCTAGACAACTGCTTAGAATAACCCTTGGTGCTGATTGTTGGGGCAAGGTCAGATAAGTCTGGGCATTTAAAACCTTTGAGATTGACATCACCTGGTCTTCCCAGACGATGATTGAGAACAATCCATGACACTGGCAGGTCTCAGCTTTGCAAAGGGGGCAGTGCATGCTATGAATTCTGCAGGGTGCCCAAACTTTTGCAGACACCATTTTTTTGTTTTCTGTAATTTCTGTAAATGATGGAAATAAAATCTATCTTTTTATGACATTATAAGAATGTCTAATCTGTAATTTGATGCCTTTTGGAGATTATTTAATCTTTCCTTGGCTTCGTTATGCACATTAATACAAATTTTTACCTGGGATGCCCAAACTTTCGATCCCCACTGTATGCAGACAAGTTTGAGCCAACATCCATTGAAAAAAGATCCACGGTTTTGTTGTCGGAATGTTGGATCGTCTGTACGCGGCATAAGGCTAATTAGGGCCCTGGATCCAGAGATACAGTCATGGCCGAAATTGTTGGCACCCCAGATTTTTTTCCAGAAAATCAAGTGTTTCTCACAGAAAAGTATTGCAGTGACACGTGTTTGCTATACACATGTTTATTCCCTTTGTGTGTATTGGAACAAAACAAAAAAAGGGAGGAAAAAAGCAAATTGGACATAATGTCACACTTTCTTGGCACCCTTAACTTAATATTTGGTTGCACACCCTTTGGAAAAAATAACTAAAATCAGTCGCTTCCTATAACCATCAATAAGCTTCTTACACCTCTCACCCGGAATTTTGGACCACTCTTCCTTTGCAAACTGCTCCAGGTCTCTCTTATTGGAGGGGCGCCTTTTCCCAACAGCAATTTTAAGATCTCTCCACAGGTGTTCAATGGGATTTAGATCTGGACTCATTGCTGGTCACTTTAGAACTCTCCAGCACTTTGTTGCCATCCATTTCTGGGTGCTTTTTGAGGTATGTTTGGGGTCATTGTCCTGCTGGAAGACCCAAGATCTCGGACGCAAACCCAGCTTTCTGACACTGGGCTCTACAGTGCGACCCAAAATTATTTTGGTAATCCTCCGATTTCATGATGCCTTGCACACATACAAGGCACCCAGTGCCAGAGGCAGCAAAACAACCCCAAAACATCATTGAACCTCCACTATATTTCACTGTAGGTATTGTGTTCTTTTCTTTGTAGGCCTCATTCCCTTTTCAGTAAAAAGTAGAATGATGTGTTTTACCAAAAAGCTCTATCTTGGTCTCATCTGTCCACAAGACATTTTCCCAGAAGGATTTTGGCTTACTCAAGTACATTTTGGCAAACTGTAGTCTTACTTTTTTTTGTCTCTGTGTCAGCAGTCGGGTCCTCCTGGGTCTCCTGCCATAGTGTTTCATTTCATTTAAATGTCGACGGATAGTTGGCGCTGACACTGATGCTCCCTGAGCCTGCAGGACAGCTTGAATTTCTTTGGAACTTGTTTGGGGCTGCTTATCCACCATCCAGACTATCCTGCGTTGCAACCTTTCATAAATTTTTCTCTTCCGTCCAAGCCCAGAGAGATTAGCTACAGTGCCATGGGTTGCAAACTTCTTGATAATGTTGTGCACTGTGGACAAAGGCAAATCTAGATCTCTGGAGATGGACTTGTAAGCTTGAGATTGTTGATATTTTTCCACAATTTTGGTTCTCAAGTCTTCAGATAGTTCTCTTCTCTTTCTGTTGTCCATGCTTAGTGTAGCACACGCAGACACACAATGCAAAGACTTAGACCCCTTTCACATTGAGGAGTTTTTCAGGCGGTACAGCGCTAAAAATAGCGCTGCTATCCTGCCTGAAAAACTCCTTCACTGCAGACTCAATGTGAAAGCCTGAGGGCTTTCACACTGAGACGATGCGCAATTCTGAAAGGGTGCCAAGAATTTTGACCAGCCCATTTTTGGATTTTTGGAGTTTTCTGTGATATTATGTTCAATTTCCTTTTTCCCCCCTTTTTTTGTTTTGTTCCAATACACACAAAGGGAATAAACATGTGTATAGCAAAACATGTGTTACTGCAATACTTTTCTGTGAGAAATACTTGATTTTCTGGAAAAATTTCTGGGGTGCCAACAATTTCGGCCATGACTGTTCATGTGTATGTGTGGTGGAAACCCATCTGCCCCATATTTTATCAAAGACATGTGGCTTTTTCTCAAGTTCGTATATGAGTTGCTAGTGGTAAATTGTCATTATTCGTTTTGGACCTCGACCGAGAATCTCGTCGTAAATGAAACGTCGTTTTCCTCGACGAGGTTCTTGTCAGGCTTGTCGAGAATCTTGTCAAGCTTTCTTTGCATACACACTGTCAAGACAAAATCTTGTCGTTCTCAAACACGGTGACGTACAACACGTAAGACGGCACTATAAAGGGGAAGTTCAATTCCACTGGCACAACCCTTGGGGCTGCTTTTGCTAATCTCATGTTACTGCGTGTTAAGTAAAAGTTTGGTAAGAGACTATTCACGCTTTTCAGTCTGTTACAGCGTGACGAATGTGCTATCTCCATTACAAACGTTACTTTTACCGAAGGTGCGCTCCCGTCTCATACTTTATTCTGAGCATGCGTGGGTTTCTAATCATACAAATGAACGTGTTTCTCGTCATAAACCAACACGACGGGGAAATTCAGACTCCCGACGATCTTTTTTTCTCGTCGAGATCCACGACAGTTTTCTCGACGAAAAACATACACACTGCTGTTTTTCTTGCCAAAAATGCTATGCCAGCATTTTTCTTGATGGATTTTGCCGAGGAAAACGGTCGTGTGTACGAGGCCTTAGGAGTGGGAGAGGATCCCATCCATGTTAGGAGAATTGTCTTTTTAATATGCACTTACGCAATAACACTTTGGCATATTTAGAGATTGTTAAATATCCAAAAATACCCAATAAACTGTTTTTGGGATAAGAAATTTTAGAAAGCCCCAGAGGTCGTGGCCAACAAATATGAACATAACAACAGTCCCAGCAGTGGAAAAAGTGGGCTGCGTCCCCACATCCCCTGAAGCAAGCTGCTAAAAAGGCATAGGCCGATTTTATGCAATCTGTTTGAACCATGTTTTAGTAGATTTTCTGTGCTAAAGATACCTGCCACGATCCAAAAACATAATAAAAATACTAGTAAGGCTTTTGGCCTACTGTGTACTAGCTGTTGTTTTTCTGAAAATGCTCTCGTTATTTGATGTGTGCAGCACTGTTTTCTAATTTCCAGAGATCTTTAATTAAGTCTTTACAAATTGTTTTATCTCCTGGTGTGTAAAAAATTAAGTGAGATGCATGTTGTTTGCAGTAGTTATTATGTGAGAATGTTAGTGTGCATCAGCTACTTAGACTTTCCACAGATTTCATGCCAGTAGCAACAGTTCTTGTTTTATTCTAACTTTTTAAGCACCAGAGGAGTGCTAACAGTTTAACTGAACTTGACAGAATAAAAATACATGAGCTGTTATTGCTGGTCTGTTTCTAGTGTAAAACACTAATGCCTCATACACACGATAGCTTAACCAGAGGACAACGGTCTGATGGACCGTTTTCATCGGTCAAAACCGATCGTGTGTGGGCCCCATAGGTTATTTAACCATCGGTTAAAAAAAAGCCAACTTGCTTTAAATTTAACCTCCTAACCGATGGGAAAAAAACGATCGTTAGTAGGCACAACCATTGGTTAAAAATCCACGCATGCTCAGAATCAAGTCGACGCATGCTTGGAAGCATTGAACTTCGTTTTTTTCAGCACGTCGTTGTGTTTTACGTCACCACATTCTGACACGATCGGTTATTTAACCGATGGTGTGTGGGGGCGACGGACCATCAGTCAGCTTCATCGGTTAACCGATGAAAACGGTCTATCAGACCATTCTCATCGGATGGACTGATGTGTGTACAAGGCTTAACCTGGCACATGTGTATGTACACCAGCATAGCTCCCAACTGTCCCTGATTTCGAGGGACTGTCCCTGGTTTGGAAAAAAGTCCCTCTCTCCCCCTCATTTGTCCCTCATTTTGGTCTGATCTATATTGTTGTATATAAAATACACTATTTATCTTTGAAAAAGTGTTTCCCAGTGCTAAATCTTTCATCCAATTTCCAAATTGCTGCATTTGTAAGTGTCAAAAGCCAGCATAAAAGAATAGTAGTGGTAAAAATAAATAATTTGTGAGTTTAACTAATCATTTTTTTGTATAATTCTCCTTTAAGGAAGTGTGTCAGGGGGTGTGTCCTAAGCCTACATACTTTTTCTCATAGGTGTCCCTCGTTCCCATCTCAAAAAGTTGGGAGGTATGCATCAGATGTCCCGACACCTCACTGGTTGTATTCTTGTTTCAATTCAATACCTTACAAATTAAACCACGTCTCAGAATGATGTCCCTGTAGTCCCCACTTTCAAAAATGTAAGCTTTCGTCCAACTGATTAAGTTCAGCTTGATCTATAGTGATCAGGGCGTAGCTACAGCCGTGTCACCAAAATAAACTAAGACCCAAGTCAAAAGCAGAAAATATTCTCAGGAACCATGTTAAAATGGCCCCCAGGGTAGTAGAAACAGTATGTTTTCCAGCTCCGTTTTATATTTACAGTAAGTTAATTGAGGTATGACTGGGATTACATAAGATGACTAGTGTAGCAGCACTCTATTTTGGGCAACTCTTTTTTTAAAGATAAAAAAAAAGTAAAGCAGATATAATTATTGCAATGAAACTTAAAGTACTATAGAAACGTATTTTTTTCATTTTGGATAGTGTAATGGAGGTTTATAACCACTGTCATTTGTGTCTCTTTGGGGAGATTTACCTTCACTTACTGTCCGCCAAAATTAAGTAAATCCCTGAAAACTAAGGGGGGATGCTTTGGGGCCCCCCAAGTCACCAGAACTATTGTTTCTATTGGAAGATTTACCCTCTATTACTTTTCTGGGACAACTCAAAATTTGGGATATACTTTTCTTTTCACTTTCAATAAAAATGGTACACAGGACAAATAGGGTGAATCTCCCTAATGGAGGTACGCTGTCCAAAACGAAAAATAAAGTTTTGCCTTTAGTTATACTTTAACTATATGCCGCAAAATCACCAGGAGGCCCGAGCGACCTGCTGGCAAGTCCACCGACTGGCTAGAGACCTGAACAAAACCGAAAACGACTTTGATCGGGTATTGGATGTAGAAACCCGAAAGCAACGTCACAACATCACTTCCAGTTTACTGGAGTCTTAAAGGTGCCATATTTAAAAAGATGTCAGTATTCTAAACAGCCGAACTTTGAATGCTTTTAAGTGCAAAGGAGGGATTTGGGGTCTTATAGTAGTTGTAAACCCACTTTTGTCATTTACACCTACAGGTAAGCCTACATTAAAGCGGAGGTTCACCCAAAAATCCACTTTTTGACATTAGCTCTAACATACTGCTAACATCTGCAGTATGCTGTTTTTTTTTTTTTGTACTTATCGTTATATGAGCCCTTGTTATCCGGCTCCGAGCGGGGAATCCTGCGGGGAATGGGCGTTTCTAAGCGAAGAGGAGTTGATTGACGGCTGCTAAGGCGCGTCACGCCTTCCGAAAACACCCGAAGTGACAGTCGGGTGTTTATGGCGCCTGCGCCTGCCGTGTAGAGCTGACTGCGCAGGCGCCGTAAACACCCGAGTGTGACTTCGGGTATTTTAGGAAGGCGTGACACGCTTTAGCAGCCCGTCAATCAACTCCTCTTCGCTTAGGAACGCCTATAGCCGGAAGTAATCCCCCGCTCAGAGCCGGATAACAAGGGCTCGTATAACGATAAGTACAAAAAAAAAAAACAGCATACTGCAGATGTTCGCAGTATGCTGGAGGGATGTAGCTAATGTCAGAAAGTTTATTTTTGGGCAAACCCCCGCTTTAAGGCTTACCTGTAGGTGTTAGCAATATCTCCTAAACCTGCACGGTTTAGGAGATATTCGCCAATGACAGGCACCGCTGTATTCGGCGCATGCACCGAAGAAAACGGCACTCAGGCGCACTTAGAATAGCCGTCTTAAATTCAGCGATGCCGAATTTGACGGCTCCCGAGTGATGTCATCACGACTCCGGCCAATCACAGCGTGGGAAGCGGCGATACCTGGAAGTAACCTCCGGGTATCATGGCTGTGGCTGGAGGGGGAGACAAGGACGGCATCAGGGGCTTTGATCTAAGGTAAGTAATTCATAAAGAGCTAGTATGCTAGTCATACTAGCTCATTATGCCTTTGTCTTGCAGGTTTTTTTTTTTTTTTTTTCAAATGGGTTTACAACCGCTTTATAGACCCCAGATCCCTCCCCCAAAAAAACTGACACGTGTCTGTTACTGTCACAAGGGATGTTTACATCCCTTGTGACAGTAATAAAAGGTGATCAATTTTTTTTTAAAGGGACGGTGTAAAAAAATAAATAAATAAGAAAAAATGTATTAAAGTGCCCCATCCCTCCATGCTCACGTGCAGAAGTGAACGCATGCGTAAGTTGCAGCCAAAAATGTAAAAAGGGTTCAAACCACACGTGAGGTTTCAACGCAAGACCTCAACTGGTAAAACCTTAAAAATAATTTAAAGCGTCACCTATAGAGATAATTAAGTACCGTAGTTTGTCGCCATTCCACGAGTGTGTGCAATTTTAAAGCATGACATGTTGGGTATCTATTTATTCGTAACATCATCTTTCACATTGTACAAAAAAAATTTGCTAACTTTACTGTTTTCTTTTTTTTAATTCATGAAAGTGTATTTTTTTCCCAAAAAATGTGTTTGAAAGACCGCTGCGCAAATACAGTGTGACATAAAATATTGCAACGACCGCCATTTTATTCTGTAGGTTCTCTGCTAAAACAATATATATAATGTTTGGGGATTCTAAGTAATTTTCTAGGAAAAAAATACTGATTTTAACTTGTAAGCAAAAAGTGTCAGAAAAAGGCCTGGTGTTGAAATAGTTAAGTATGTTGGAAACTTGCAAGCGTTCAGCATTTACATGAGTTTGGCCACATACATCTATTCACTTATATTGGTGGCTACATGCCGCACCTGCAACCGCCAAGATGTGGGAAAGTGCCAAGGATTTTATGCTTGAGAATTTTTAAGCTAATAAACATCTATGTGCATGAGGCAGTAGAGATAGTAGAAATGTCACTTTTTTTCCTGTACTATCACCTGCATAGGATCACATTTTTGTGTTGCGGGAACACGCACAAAATCGGTGCATACCCATAACACACAAAAAACATGCATACCTTTTGCAGGCACACGACAGTGCCATCATTTCTTAATGGCACCCCATCACACTTTCCTAACAAAAGCCAAAGTACAATGCATTTTGGTGCTGGGCGATTTAAAAAAGGGTCATATGTGTCTTTTGTGTGATTTTTGCACATAGTTTAAATCAGGGGTCTCCAAACTTTTCGTACAAAGGGCCAAGTTATTGCCCTCCAGACTTTAGGAGGGCCGGATTGTGGCCGGCAGGGGCAGAAAATGGCACAGGCCCAGCATCAGTGAGAATAAATATGGCCTCAGGGTTGGTGGTCAATAGGAGGAGGAGTATTCCCCCTATTAGTAGGAGGAATAGTATCCCATCATTGGTATCCGTGGAAGATGTAGTGCCCCATTGTTGGTGTCAGTGGGAGGAATAGTTCCTCATATCAGTGGAAGGAATTGTTCCCTAAGGGCCAGATTAAGGCTAGCAAAGGGCCACATCTGGCCCTCGGCCAGCAGTTTGGAGACCCCTGGTTTAAATGAATGGCTGCCATAAACATTACCAGGGGTGAACAGAGTTTTAGTGAAAATCTCCATCATAGGAACATACCACTGCTAGCCCCCGATAGAGCCACGTAAGCTCACCACGGTAGTCATGGATCCGCAGCCATGATTACTTTGGTCAGCACACTAAGGGAGTTACAGGAACAGGCAGGATCAACCAGGTTTTTTACAACATAGAGATGGAGAGATTAGACAGCACAAGCACTGTCAAGGAAACAGCGTCTCTATCTTTTTTTTTTTTTTTTTTTACCCTGTTTAAAGAAAATAAATATTTTAAATAAAGATAAATATAACCTAGCTCATTCATTTTTGTATTAGAAAATAGTTCAAGTATAAACACAAAATGTCCTTTATATTCCCTCTCCAGCCATGGGTCTCTTTACGTTTTTACTCTGAGCCTTCCCTCAGTTATTCACTCTGGAGAAGAGGCGCTTAAAAGGGGATAGGAATTACAATGTACAAATAGATAAAAGTTTACTCCAGTAACTGGAATAAACTGTGCAATCTAAGGTCCATGAAGAGGACACTCTTGGGGAAAGTGTTCTTTACTGTTAGAGCATTTAAAATGTGGAAACTCTTCCTGAAAGTGTCAACAACTTCAAAAACCTTTAGATTAGAGGTGCACTAAAATTTCAGTCGCCAAACATTATCGTCCGAAAACTTTTTTCATTCGGCTGAATGAAAAAAACAGCCGATACCTATACAGGGCATGGTTCGCCCCCCGGGTGCCGCCCATTGTGGGAGTGTCTTTCTGGTGCGCCCATTCCTCCCCTCTCTCCTCCTCTCCTCGCTATGATCTCAGTGTTTCATGGAACTGATTTGCCCGGCTGCAGTAACAATGTCCCACCTTCTACCATTGTATCGGTGTCCCATCTATAACAGGACATTGAATCAGCTTGACATGATTACAGGAGGAGGGACATTGTTAATGCGGCCCGGGCAATTCAAATCCAGCTCTGTGACACACTGGGAGACCGCTGATGTGGGCACAGGCAGGCTCCATATGACGGGCACTGGTAAAGCTGCTGGGCACTGGCAAGCTGCATATGACGGGCACTGGTAAAGCTGCTGGGCACTGGCAAGCTGCATATGATGGGCATTGATAGGGATGCTGGGCACTGCCAGGCTGCATATGACGGGCACTGGTGGGCGGCATATGACGGGCACTGGTGAGGCTGCTGGGCATTGGCAAGCTGCATATAATGGGCACTGACAGGCTGCATATGATGGGCACTGGTGGGGCTGCTGGGCACTGGCAGGCTGCATATGATATTGATTTTAAGTGACAGGTTATTTTTAATGAGACATCCAGGTAGACCCTAGATGTCTCCCCTGTGCTTGCACTGCATTACATTTTTTACCAGCATTGATGGCTGAGGAAACTATCAATGGGGACCTGGAAGTAACATCATACACATCACTTCCACATTAGCAACAAGAATAGGAGGAGAGCAGACATGTGTCAGCTCCCCTCCCCCCTTTCTAATCGGCAGGACCTGCTATGCCAGTTCTGGACCCGCAGATGGTCAAGTGCCATTTTTTCCTCTATCCTCTAATTAATTGGCTTTAGCAAGGGTCCCTAGACCTGGATATTATATAATTCCTCTGAGACAAAAAAGGTTGAGGTAGTCTGGTATAAGGCCTGGTTCACAGCTATGCATTTTTTTCAGTTTTGAAATCCATTTAAAATGGTTTCCTATGGGTCACATTGATATTTGTGCATTTTATGGAAAGGGCCAGGGACTTTTTTTCTGTGTTTTGGTTCCATAGACTTCAAAGGATTGAAATGTGTATTGAAAAACGCAAAATGCACCTGGAGTATGCAAACTGCAACTTGCTTAGGTCTCAACCAGGCCTTAATCACCAAACTCTCTGGATGTACTTTTATTTACATTTAGAATTTTCTGAGCCAAAAAAACCTTAGTGTATCTAAATCTAAAGCATTAAAGTTTGACAGTCTTTTGCTGTGGTGGCTGGCTGCATTCAATGCTCTCTCACCATACTGAATCTATAAAGGAGCAGCATTGTATAAGAAAATATAAAGTGTTTTAAGACTACAAATGTCTGTAATTCACACATAGAGCTGATAAACCTAACTTATAAGTCAGCAGAAGCAAAGGGCACACAGAGTATTATCTTTCAACATCTTTCTGGCATCTAGACTTCCCCCAAAAACATTATGAAACAACAAAAAAAGATTGGGACTAAGGGTATACTAGGTGAAATAAATATTGTGTGTTTATATATTCCCTATATTTATTCTATATATATCTGTATTATTTGTCTATTACTATAGTTACTGTATCTAGTCTGGCAAAGCTCCGATAATGTTACTGGTGAAAGTACAATACTAAACTATTAAAAATAAACACACTGCTTGTATAAACAAGGGTCATATTTATTTCCCAAGAAAATAGGAATGCCAACATAAAATACTAAAAGAAAATGTTACAGAGCATATGAAACACAAGAATCTAAAAGATATGTTGCGTTAGGTCGTCCTCTATGACCAGTATCGGCAGCTGGACTCACTGGCATGAGAGCCATGAGGCAAGAAAGGAATTTTCCATTCAAGGAGCCCTTTTAAACGGCATTCAGACCACACCCATACACAACAACCATTTAGCCTTTTATCTAATTGAAAATAGATAAGAGGCAGTCCTTAAATATCTGTCCATCCTCCAGGAAGCCTGCTGTAGTGCCCACTAGGGGCAGTGTTTGTCCATGAATCACCACTATCCGACCTGGGTCAAATCTTCATGGACATCTATCTGGTCTTTGATCTTCGGTAACTCAACCCATCAGTCATCTTGGCATCAGTGGCTTTCTTTGAAGCTTTGTTTGCAGACGTGTTAATCAAGCACTTCCATCTTTATTACACCAGGGGGCCTGGAGCCAAGCTTTTGTTCCCATACTCCCCCTGCCAGGTGGCATGACTCTTCTTTCAGATGAAGGTTCTGATATGTTACAAAGCCCTGATGGGTAACCTGTTAAATGGCATTCCAGGCAGCCCCCAAGAGTGACGAGGCTAGGAGGCTAGATGTATCCAGATTTCATATTCAAACACATCTTATATTATGAAATAAAACATGTTGCCTTCCAACACTAGGTAAACTCCTCTGTCCCCAATTCCAGTTAATCCTCTAGGTCTGTAGTTTCTGGTGAAAACCTCAACTGTTTTTTAAACAGTGCAAATAAAAAGTCTACACACCCCTGTTAAAATGTCAGGTTTCTGTGGTGTAAAAAAAGAGACAAAGATAAATAATTTCAGAACTTTTTCCACCTTTAATGTGACCCATAAACTGTACAACTCGGTTTACCAACAAACTGAAATCTTTTAGGTGGAGGGAAGTCAAAATAAAATAATATGGTTGCATAAGTGTGCACACCCTAAAACTAATACTTTGTTGAAACACCTTTTTAATTTTATTACAGCACTCAATCTTTTTGGAATAAATAAGTAATTATGCGCTGTGTGATAGGGTAGATGAATTAAAGAAAAGACAGTTGCTATAACTGATATGTGAACATTAAAAAATATTACTCGCTGATATTAGTGATACAAATGACATCCAATCAAAAATACAAAGAGCTCAGTGATAATAGAGCATGGACTGCTATATAGTAGCAAAACTAAAGCAACACACATACGTGAAAATAAAAAATCGCATCAGTGTCCATGCAGAAAAACAGCAAAAAAACAAAAACAAATGCTGTTTAAAAGATCAAAGGAACAAATTAACAATAAAGTGCTGGTGCTTATGCCGAAATATTCAGCGTGAAGGTGGTGCAGAGAAGGAATTCCAATATCCTTTTGAAGTTTTAGTGAGGGTTTCCCCCTACCTTACTGCTGTAAGGTAACAGCATGTATACTATAGCCAACGGTGTTCCAGTCGTTTCAGAATGTAGTGTGTCCCAGTGAACTGTAATCTCTCTCTGTGGATAAAGTCCCCCTCAGGATGCCTGTTTTTATTGCATCCATGTGAGTACCATAATGTATGCCTTTTTATTATTAAAAACTTTTAAACGATACTGCACTATTGGCGCTTTTTACCTCATTGTTGTCCATTGGACGTGACTCCTGAGGGGGACTTTATCCACAGAAAGAGATTACATTTCACTGGGACACACTACAGTAGGTGAACCCGATATTGTGTCAATCTCGCTCTCTTTCTCTGCGAGATTGAGCACCTACGAGCCCCATCGCGGGAGCCAGCGCCGAGCTGGCTTGCCCCGATGGAGACAGAGCAGTCATAGAAGCGACGGGAGATCCGACTTGGATTCCCGCCAATTCTACACGTGTGCGGCGTTTGTTATGAATCCTGAGGGGGAAGTCCCCGCCGGATTTTAAATAAAAATCCGGCATGGGTTCCCCCCTCAGGAGCATACCGGGCCCTTAGGTCTGTTATGGGTTGTAAGGAGAGCCCCCCTACGCCGGAAAAAACGGCGTAGGGGGTCCCCCTACAATCCATACCAGACCCGTATCCAAAGCACGCTACCCGGCCGGCCAGGAAGGGAGTGGGGACGAGCGAGCGCCCCCCCCCTCCTGAGCCGTACCAGGCTGCATGCCCTCAACATGGGGGGGTTGGGTGCTCTGGGGCAGGGGGGCGCACTGAGGCCCCCCCACCTCAGAGCACCCTGTTCCCATGTTGATGAGGACAGGGCCCCTTCCCGACAACCCTGGCCGTTGGTTGTCGGGGTATGCGGGCGGGAGGCTTATCGGAATCTGGGAGCCCCCTTTAATAAGGGGGCCCCCAGATACCGGCCCCCCACCCTAAGTGAATGGATATGGGGTACATCGTACCCCTAACCATTCACCTGTAGGAAAAATGTCAAAGTTAATAAACACACCACACAAGGGTTTTTAAAATAATTTATTTTTCTGCTCCGGAGGCCCCCCCTGTCTTCTTTATTAGCTCTTTTACCAGGGGGAGCTTCTTCTTTGACGTCTTCGGGTGGGTGGGGGCCGCCGTCTGGTTCTCTTCCACCGCCGGGGGGGGGGGTCGCTTTTAAAAAAGCCCCCACCCCCCGGCGGGTTTCCTCCGGCGTCTTCGGCGGGGGGGCTTCTTCTTCCGCTATCCCGACGGGTCTTCTCCGCTATCCGGGGGGTCTTCTCAACTCTCCGGGGGTCTCCTTCTATGTTCGCCGCTCTCTGCTGTTGACTCGGCGCACACCGGTTCTTCGTCTCGCTGTCCGGTGCCTTCTTCCGTGCTGTACGTCTTCTTCTCCTTCCGTGCTGTGAGTTATTTTTCCGTGCTGTGACGTCATTTTCTTCACTTCTCTCCTTCTCCCGATGTTGACACGTCGCCTTTCCTCGCTGCAATGACAAGTGCGTGGCTTGCATCGGATTTATATAGACCTCACAATCCCATCATGCTCTGGTACCTACCCATGTGATACCTAGCCACGTGGGTAGGTATCACATGGGTAGGTACCAGAGCATGACAGCGAAGAAGGCACCGGACAGCGAGACGAAGAACCGGGGTGCGCCGAGTCAACAGCGGAGAGCGGCGAACATAGAAGGAGACCCCCGGAGAGTTGAGAAGACCCCCCGGATAGCGGAGAAGACCCGTCGGGATAGCGGAAGAAGAAGCCCCCCCGCCGAAGACGCCGGAGGAAACCCGCCGGGGGGTGTGGGCTTTTTTAAAAGCGACCCCCCCCCCCCGGCGGTGGAAGAGAACCAGACAGCGGCCCCCACCCACCCGAAGACGTCAAAGAAGAAGCTCCCCCTGGTAAAAGATCTAATAAAGAAGACAGGGGGGGCCTCCGGAGCAGAAAAATACATTATTTTAAAAACCCTTGTGTGGTGTGTTTATTAACTTTGACATTTTTCCTACAGGTGAATGGTTAGGGGTACGATGTACCCCATATCCATTCACTTAGGGTGGGGGGCCGGTATCTGGGGGCCCCCTTATTAAAGGGGGCTCCCAGATTCCGATAAGCCTCCCGCCCGCATACCCCGACAACCAACGGCCAGGGTTGTCGGGAAGGGGCCCTGTCCTCATCAACATGGGGACAGGGTGCTCTGAGGTGGGGGGGCCGCAGTGCGCCCCCCTGCCCCAGAGCACCCAACCCCCCCATGTTGAGGGCATGCAGCCTGGTACGGCTCAGGAGGGGGGGGGGGGCGCTCGCTCGTCCCCACTCCCTTCCTGGCCGGCCGGGTAGCGTGCTTTGGATACGGGTCTGGTATGGATTGTAGGGGGACCCCCTACGCCGTTTTTTTCGGCATAGGGGGGCTCTCCTTACAACCCATAACAGACCTAAGGGCCCGGTATGCTCCTGAGGGGGGAACCCATGCCGGATTTTTATTTAAAATCCGGCGGGGACTTCCCCCTCAGGATTCATAACAAACGCTGCACACGTGTAGAATTGGCGGGAATCCAAGTCGGATCTCCCGTCGCTTCTATGACGCGCTTGCTGGGATGTGCTGTCACTATTCCAGTGAGTGCGAGATGTCGGCGAGATCTCGGCACCATGTCGCCGAGAATCAGCGCGATGCTGTCGTGCTAAAAACACAATATCACAAACACCTACTGTACATTCTGAAATGACTGGAACACCATTGGCTATAGTATACATGCTGTTACCTTACAGCAGTAAGGTAGGGGGAAACCCTCACTAAAACTTCAAAAGGATATTGGAATTCCTTCTCTGCACCACATTCACGCTGAATTTCGGCATAAGCACCAGAACTTTATTGTTGATTGTTCCTTTGATATTTTGATCTTTAAACAGCATTTTTTTTGTGTTTTTGTTTTTTTTGCTGTTTTTTTGCATGGACACTGATGTGATTTTTTATTATCACTTATGTGTGTTGCTTTAGTTTTGCTACTATATAGCAGTACATGCTTTATTATCACTGAGCACTTTGTATTTTTGATTGGATGTCATTTGTATCACTAATATCAGCGAGTACAATTTTTTTAAATTCACATATCAGTTATAGCAACTGTCTTTTCTTTAATTCATCTACCCTATCACACAGCGCAGCACTACTTATTTATTACAACATTTTTTGAGTTTGATACACCTTCAGTGTTGCAGCAGTATTCCCTTTCTATCTTTCTCTTCTCCTCCCCCCCTCTGGTAGCGCGGTAATATCCTATCCACTATACTCAATCTTTTTGGGTTAGGAGTCTCAGCATGGCACATCTTGACTTGCAAATATTTGCCCACTCTTTGCAAAAACACTCCAAATCTGTCAGATTGAGAAGAAATCTCGTGTGCACAGCCCTCTTTATATCACCCACAGATTTTCAATATGATTCAGGTCTGGACTATGGCTGGGCCATTCCAAAACTTTAATCTTCTTCTGGTAAAGCCATTTGTTTGTTGATTTGGAAGTTCCTCTTAATGTTCAGCTTTCTAGCAGTGTTGATTTTGCGCCAAACATATCTTTTGGAATTATGGCCAAAAAGTTCAACCTTTTCCCCACACGCTTTTGGGAGACTTCATGTGTGTTTTTGCAAAATTTAACTGGGCATGGATGTTTTTCTTCGTAAGAAAAGGTTTCCGTCTTGCCACTCTACCCTATATCCCAGACATATGAAGAATATGGGAGATTGTTGTTACATGTACCGCACAGCCAGTACTTGCCAGCTCCTTTAATGTTGCTGTAGGCCTCTTGGCAGCCTCCCTGACCAGTTTTCTTCTCGTCTTTTCATCAAGTTTGGAGGGACGTTCAGTTCTTGGTAATGTCACTGTTGTGCCACACTTTTTCCCCTTGATGATGACTGTCTTCACTGTGTTTCATGGTATATCTAATGCCTTGGAAGTTCTTTTGTACCCTTCTCCTGACTGATACCTTTTAACAATGAGATCCCTCTGATGCTTTGGAAGCTCTCTGCGGACCATGGCTTTCGTTGTAGGATGCGACTAATAAAATGTCAGGAAAGACCTACTAGAACAGAGGCACTTTAATTGATGGCAGGTGTGTTCTGACTCCTATTTAACATGAGTTAGAATTCAATTGCTTACATATGAGCGTTTTTGACGTTGCTTCCGCCCTGCAATGGTATGGAGCTGGGTGGGGGCCACCCTCCCCTCATCAGCGCCATAGCATACACAGAGAAGGCACCGGAGTTTGGCGGGAAAGGGGCCCCTCTCCCACCACCGATAAAAGTGATCTTGTGTCGAATCCGCCGCAGAGACCACTTTTATCTGAAAGCTGACCACCTGCTCTTGAAGAGGATGCCGGGGTTATGGCAGCTAGCTGTTGCCATAACAATGATATTCCTCTTCAAACAGCCGACATATAACGATGGGGGTCGGCAAGTGGTTAATGCTGCCCACCCTATTGCGGCAGGGCGGCTCTATTGCGAGAAACAACGTACCTGTATGTAATTTCATGCAATAGATAGTGGGGACGCGATGTCCGCCGGGACCCACTGATCATTTCCAGAGAGGCAGAATGGTGATCTGTCTATATAAACAAGGCAGATCACTGTTCTGACAGAAAAGTACAGTGATCTTGTGCATCCCCTTGGGACACACTTAACCCTTTGATCGCCCCTGGTGTTAACTCCTTCCCTGCCAGTGTCATTAATGCTGTATATTTTATTGTGTTACTGCAAGTTTAACGCCATATATTTCATTGCATTACTGCAAGTTTAACGCCATATAGTTCTGTGCGTTACTGCAAGTTTAACGTCATATAGTTCTGTGCGTTACTGCAAGTTTAACGCCACATAGTTCTGTGTGTTACTGCAAGTTTAACGCCATATATTTCATTGCGTTACTACAAGTTTAATGCCATATAGTTCTGTCCATTACTGCAAGTTTAACCCTGTATATTTCAATGCATTACTGCAAGTTTAATGCCATATAGTTTTGTGTGTTACTGCAAATTTAACGTAAAACGTGACGGTAGAGGGCGCTCAACTATAGGGTATAACTACCAAATACCATCCTATAATTGTGATACATGTCAAATTACCAAATACATGCCAAACAAAATAAATATATTATTACAAAAACCAGTGCAGTGATGCACTATACACTAGTGCTTATTATACAATAGTGACTAATTAATTAAAAGTCCCAATAATTACTGTATGTTGTGATAACATCCAATGACAGGTCTTCTTTAGCAACTTTACATATACTCTTGCTTAAGGTGATAAATATGATCCTTCACCAAACATATTAATTTGTCTTCACCCGAAGTGCTCAGAATTAAGTTGCGCTTACCAAAAATATTTAACTTCTTTAATGAAACAGAGAGTCAAATATAGCGTTGACAGGATTGTGCCTGTACACATGCTGGATTGACTGGATAAGATTTAGTGCCTCACTCCCAGAGTTCAGGTTAGATGAAAACAACAGAAATACCCATAGCGTAATACTGTTTTATTTAAAATGAATATAGGAAAAAGAATGCCAAATGGCCTCTTACATTAAAATGTGCCTCCCAGCACTGGGGCTGCAGATGTAACAGTGTATTTTGGAGTCCCTCTCACTCTCACTCCCGTGGCGGCGTGCGTTCCACACAGCTCTGCTCGCTCCTCAAGCGCCGGAGATGGCGTAGGCAGACACATGACCAGGTATTCATTTTAAATAAAACAGTATTACGCTATGGGTATTTCTGTTTTTTTCATCTAACCTGAACTCTGGGAGTGAGGCACTAAATCTTATCCAGTCAATCCAGCATGTGTACAGGCACAATCCTGTCAACGCTATATTTGACTCTCTTTTTCATTAAAGAAGTCAAATATTTTTGGTTAGACGCATCTTAATTCTGAGCACTTCGGGTGAAGACAAATTAATATGTTTGGTGAAGGATCACATTTATCACCTTAAGCAGGAGTATATGTAAAGTTGCTAAAGAAGACCTGTCATTGGACGACACAACATACACAACATACAGTAATTATTGGGACTTTTAATTAATTAGTCACTATTGTATAATAAGCACTAGTGTATTGTGCATTACTGCACTGGTTTTTGTAATAATATTTATTTAGTTTGGCATGTATTTAGTAATTTGACATGTATCACAATTATAGGATGGTATTTGGTAGTTATACCCTATAGTTCAGAGCCCTCTACCGTCACGTTTTACACTATCTTGAGTATATTATACTTCACAGAGGAGCCGCTTTTAATTTTAATTTTATTTAATTTTTTTATTTTTGGCGCTGAATTCACCTTTTGCTTTTCTGCAAATTTAACGCCATATATTTAATTGTGTTACTGCAAGTTTAATGCTATACAGTATATTTCGTTGCATTACTACAAGTTTAATGCCATGTTGTTCTGTCCATTACTGCAAGTTTAACCCTGTATATTTCAATGCATTACTGCAAGTTTAACGCCATATATTACAATGCGTTACTGCAAGTTTAATGCTATATATTTAATTGCATTACTGCAAGTTTAAGGCCATAAAATTCTGTGCGTTACTGCAAGTTTACCGCCATATATTTAATTGCGTTACTCCAAGTTTAACTCCATATAGTTCTGTGCGTTACCGCAAGTTTAACGCCATATATTACAATGTGTTACTGCAAGTTTAACGCCATATAGTTCTGTGAATTACTGCAAGTTTAACGCCATATATTTCATTGCGTTACTGCAAGTTTAACGCTATATAGTTCTGTGCGTTATTGCAAGTTTAACACTGTATATTTCATTGCATTACTACAAGTTTAATGCCATATAGTTCTGTCCATTACTGCAAGTTTAACCCTGTATATTTCAATGTATTACTGCAAGTTTAATGCCATATAGTTTTGTGTGTTACACCAAGGGCCAGATCCACATAGGGAGTACGCCGGCGTATCTACTGATACGCAGGCTTAATTTCAAATTACCCGCGTCGTATCTTTAGTTTGAATCCTCAAACCAAGATACGACGACTTCTGGGTTCGATCCGACAGGCGTACGACTTTGTACGCCTTCGGATCGTAGGTGCAATACTTCAGCGCCCGCTGGGTAGAGTTTGCGTCGTTTTCCGCGTCGGGTATACAAATGAGCTTTTTCCGACGATCCACGAACGTACGCGCAGGCGTTGCATTCTCTTACGTCGTCTCTAGTCGGCTTTTTTCGGCGTATAGTTAAAGCTGCTATTTTGCGGCGTATAGATAGACTTGCCATGTTAAAGTATGGCCATCGTTCCCGCGTCGAAATTTGATTTTTTTTGCGTAAGTCGTCCGTGAATAGGGATGGACGTAAGTCACGTCTAAGTTAAAAAAAATGACGTTGTTGCGACGTCATTTCGGGCAAAGCACGGCGGGAAATTTCGAAACGGAGCATGCACAGTTCAATCGGCGCGGGGACGCGCTTAATTTAAATGAATCACGCCCCCTACCCGCCGATTTGAATTCCGCCGCCAGAAATACACTAGGCCGCTGTAACTTACGGTGCAAAATCTTTGAGGATTTGAAAGTACGCCAGGTAAGGTACGGCGGCGTAGCGTATCTCTGATACGCGGCGCAAGTGTAAATGTATGTGGATCTGGCCCCATATATTTAATTGTGTTAATGCAAGTTTGATGCTATATATTTCATTGCATTATTGCAAGTTTAACGCCATATAGTTTTGTGCGTTACTGCAAGTTTACCGCCATATATTTAATTGCGTTACTGCAAGTTTGGTCAAGTTTGGTCTTTAATAGTTAAATGGAAATACACTACAATTCACAGCAAAAATAAGAAGTGGAATACACAGCTGACGTTTTGCACTGATGCTCAGTGCTTATGAGTAAGTACTGAGCATTAGTGCAAAACGTCAGCTGTGTATTCCACTTCTTATTTTCGCTATGGATTGTAATGTATTTCCATTTTACTATTAAAGGACAATTCGGGAATTCCCAGGAGTGCGGCTGTGCAAATATTTTTATTTTGTTCTCTACTATATGCATTGCCAGCACCCGTGGTCTCCATGAGGCGATTGACCACCCAAGCAGCTCTATCTGGAGCGGTATTTATTTTCTTTCCTATTAGTGCAAGTTTAACGCCATATAGTTCTGTGCGTTACTGCAAGTTTAACCCTGTATATTTCATTGCGTTACTGCAAGTTTAACGCCATATATTTCATTGCGTTGCTGCAAGTTTGACATCATGTATTTAATTGCATTACTGCAAGTTTAATGCCATATATTTAATAGCATTACTGCAAATTTAACGCCATATATTTCATTGCATTACTGCAAGTTTAACACCATAGGCCTCGTACACACGACCAAAAAAACTTGACAGAATCCATCAATCAACAGAATCCATGCCATTGTATGTGTTGTACGTCACCACGTTTGAGAACGAGGGGATCTTGTCTTGACAGTGTGTACGCAAAGCAAGCTTGTCGAGTTCCTCGACAAGCCTAACAAGGAACTTGTCGAGGAAAAGGATGTGTCTTTTCCAACGAGTTCCTCGGTCGTGTGTATGAGGCCATATAGTTCTGTGTGTTACTGCAAGTTTAACGCCACATAGTCCTGTGTGTTACTGCAAGTTTAACGCTGTATATTTCATTGTGTTACTCCAAGTTTGATGCCATATAATTCTGTGCGTTACTGCAAGTTTAACCACTTATCTACCAGCCGCCGTCAATTGACGGCGGCAAAGTAGCTCAGTTGTAATGACAGGACGTCATATGACGTCCTCGTCTTTTAAAGCCGCTAGGGGGCGCACGCCGCCACGTTACTGGGAGAACGAAGATTCTCGGTCCAAGGACCACGGCTCTGGAATGCTCTACCCACGACCATCCGCTTGGAAGAAAACCATCGGGCATTCAGGAAAAAGCTAAAGACCCACCTCTTCTGAAAAATCTGTACTACTCTGGATGTCAAGCGCCTTGAGGCGATTAAGTTCGCATTTGCTGCGCTATACAAGTTACTCACTCACTCACTCACTCACGATGTGCGTGCACGGCGGCCGTGAGATCCACAGAGATCCACGTCCTGTCAGGGAGAGGAGACTGATTCTGTGTCCCTTGTACATAGGGGCACAGATCGGTCACCTCCCCAGTCAGTCCCCTGCCCCTACAGTTACAATCACTCACTAGGCTACACATTTAACCCCTTCCTCACCCCTAGTGTTAACCCCTTCCCTGCCAGTCACATTTATACAGTAATCAGTGCATATTTATAGCACTGTTCACTGTATAAATGTGAATGGTCCCAAAAATGTGTCAAAAGTGTCCGATGAGTCCGCCATAATGCCGCAGTCCCAATAAAAAGTTGAAGATCGCCGCCATTACTAGTAAAAAAAAATAATAAAAAAAAATCATAATTATGTCCCCTATTTTTGTAGGCGCTATAACTTTTGCGCAAACCAGTCACTATACGCTTATTGCGACTTTTTTTTTTTTACCAAAAATATGTAGAAGAATACATATTGGCCTAAACTGAGAATTTTTTTTTAAATGGGATATTTATTATAGCAAAAAGTAAAAAATATAGTTTTTTTTTCAAAATTTACGCTCTTTTTTTGTCTATGGCACAAAAAATAAAAACCACACAGGCGATCAAACACCACCAAAAGAAAGCTCTATTTGTGGGAAAAAAAGGACGTCAATTTTGTTTGGGAGCCACAATGCACGACCGCGCAATTGTCAGTTAAAGCGATGCAGTGCCGAATCGCAAAAAGGGGCAAGGTCCTTAACCTGCATAATGGTCCAGGTCTTAAGTGGTTAACAAAGTAATAAAGTGATTCAGCGCTGGAAAAAATAAATAAAACTAAACTAAATTGCAAGCCAGCACTGCAGATATAATCCAAAAAATATCTCAAAGTGAATAAATAAATAAATAGTGCAGCGCAAGTAAATAAATCTAAAAATTCAAATAATCAAAATTAATACATAGAGTCCATAAAGTGCAAAGTGATAAAGTTGCTCCAAAAAATACAGTGGTGATATATAGTGCAGAAATCTTCATCAGATCTGTGACCCATAGGACAGGATAATCCTCCACCAAGGCTAATGGATGGCCTCTCACCTCAGCGATTCGACCTGTGGCTAGGTCAAAAAGCAAATATCATATCCTCCATACAGTAAATGGCAAGCAGCTTTCAGGGCTCAACTCCAAAAACGTCCACCAGATGGAACCAGCAAGCAATATGCAAATACTCTCCCATAGCTCATTCCTCCTTTCTAACAAAACCCTACACTAAGCATTACCACTCCAATCCGAGGGCGCACTCTGATTGGGTCATGGAGTGGTAATGCTTAGTGAAGGGTTTTGTTAGAAAGGAGGAATGAGCTATGGGAGAGTATTTGCATATTGCTTGCTGGTTCCATCTGGTGGACGTTTTTGGAGTTGAGCCCTGAAAGCTGCTTGCCATTTACTGTATGGAGGATATGATATTTGCTTTTTGACCTAGCCACAGGTCGAATCGCTGAGGTGAGAGGCCATCCATTAGCCTTGGTGGAGGATTATCCTGTCCTATGGGTCACAGATCTGATGAAGATTTCTGCACTATATATCACCACTGTATTTTTTGGAGCACCTTTATCACTTTGCACTTTATGGACTCTATGTATTAATTTTGATTATTTGAATTTTTAGATTTATTTACTTGCGCTGCACTATTTACTTAAGTGGTTAACGTCATATAGTTCTGTGCATTACTGCAAGTTTAACGCCACATAGTTCTGTGCATTACTGCAAGTTTAACGCCATATATTTTATTGCGTTACTGCAAGTTAAACGTCATGTAGTTCTGTTTCTGTGCGTTCCTGCAAGTTTTTTTTATCCAGAATAAAGTTTATTGAAGCACTCATATAAAATTACATACATCGAGAATACTTTCAGGTATAAGGCAATAGACTACAATCCATTACAATTTTCAACAATGGTACACCATATCACCCCAGCGTTCCTGCAAGTTTAACGCCATATATTTCATTGCTTTACTGCATTGCATTACTGCAAGTTTAACGCCATATAGTTTTGGGCGTTACTGCAAGTTTAACACTGTATATTTCATTGCGTGACTGCAAGTTTAATGCTGTATATTTCATTGTGTTACTGCAAGTTAAACGCCATATATTTCATTGTGTTACTGCAAGTTCAGAGAAATACAGAAACAAAGATCCTGCCATGAAAAACAAAAAAACTGCGCTACAACACAATAAACCCCAAGGCAGCAGCTATCGTGTGAAGTACACAAATAAACATAAAAAACAAAAAGCTGCGCCAAGATAATAATTGGACAAGTCCCCTACTCAAGGTAGAAGTAATAGCAATGGAGAACGTCTGTGAGCTCTTATGCAGAGGCTAGGAATGCACTTTGGTAGTACAAGGACACAAGTTCCATATAGTGTGGCACAGTATTGAAACGATGGATGTAAATTTCTCCAACACCCGGTGACATGCATGCAGTTTGTGAAGTTCCTCCACCTGGAAATTAAAGCCTCTTACCAGAAGGTAAGGAATCAAAGCGGATGGCTATAACCCAGCCTCGGCCTTTTGTTTCCCCAGGGATCTCAGATCAGGAGTCCACAGCGTCACGATCAATAAACCTCAGTCGCTCCAATAGAGGGAGTGTATGAAAAAAGAGGACGCATATAGCGTAATAACGTACGGTAACAAAATTTATTAAAAAGTATTCTACTTACAGCAGAAACGATAAAAACAGCCAGTGTTTTTAAAATGTGAAAGATGCCGGCCGGCATGCAGGAGCCCTTCCTCCCGGGCGTGGTGACGTCACTGACGCAGCCTCCCAGACGCGTTTCGTCACAAAGCGGACGTTATCAATGGGGGTCGTTGATAACGTCCGCTTTGTGACGAAACGCGTCTGGGAGGCTGCGTCAGTGACGTCACCACGCTCGGGAGGAAGGGCTCCTGCATGCCGGCCGGCATCTTTTACATTTTAAAAACACTGGCTGTTTTTATCGTTTCTGCTGTAAGTAGAATACTTTTTAATAAATTTTGTTACCATACGTTATTACGCTATATGCGTCCTCTTTTTTCATACACTCCCTCTATTGGAGCGACTGAGGTTTATTGATCGTGACGCTGTGGACTTCTGATCTGAGATCCCTGGGGAAACAAAAGGCCGAGGCTGGGTTATAGCCATCCGCTTTGATTCCTTACCTTCTGGTAAGAGGCTTTAATTTCCAGGTGGAGGAACTTCACAAACTGCATGCATGTCACCGGGTGTTGGAGAAATTTACATCCATCGTTTCAATACTGTGCCACACTATATGGAACTTGTGTCCTTGTACTACCAAAGTGCATTCCTAGCCTCTGCATAAGAGCTCACAGACGTTCTCCATTGCTATTACTTCTACCTTGAGTAGGGGACTTGTCCAATTATTATCTTGGCTTGGCTTTTTGTTTTTTATAAAGATCCTGCCATGTTGAAAGATAAATTACCTGGTCTGGTCAATAAAAATCTGGGTCAAGATTTTCTTACTTCAGGACATTTCCTGAGTAGCTGCATTGTAAGGGTCCGTGAGCTATTCTTTTGCTGAAATGTTTTAGAATTCTCAACATTGGAGTGAGCAGAACCGATTTAGCTCAATATACACTTTGATTTGTGTACTGGTGCGCAGTCATGTTGGAACAGGAAGGGGCAATCCCCAAAATGTTCCCAGAAAGTTGGGAGCATTAAATTGTCCAAAATGTCTTGGTATGCTGATGCCTTAAGAGTTCCCTTAAGGGACAAATCCCGTAAAAAAAAAACACACACCATAATCCCCCCGCCACCAAATGATTTTGTACCAGAGCATTTCAAAGCAAGGTCCAAAAACACATGGCTGAGTGAGTTGGGGTGGAAAAACTTGACTGGCATGCACAGAGTCCTGACCTCAACCCGATAGAACACCTTTGGGATGAATTAGAATGGAAGAAAGGTAAAACATTCCCATAAAAAGAAAAGAAAGAAAGAGGAGGGCGCACTGACCTAGTGCATTACCACATAAAAAGGTTTTAATAAATAAAATAAAAGCAATAGTCTTACTCACAAAAGAAGCTTGAATGATCGCTTATCAAGCAGTCAGACTGGTCTCTTGGCAACTGTCAGCAAAACCTGATGATAACGAGGATCAGATGATACCAAACCGGCGAAACAGCTGACGCGTTTCTGGGGCGCACCCCTTTCCTCAGAGCCTAGGTGGTTTCTAGACTTTGCCTTAAGATTGGACTACTCTGCCCTTTAGCGAAAACACCAGAGCGCAGGAGAATTTGGTGTTAAAACATTCCCATAGACACACATCTAAACCTTGTGGACAGCCTTCCCAGAAGAGTTGAAGCTGTTATAGCTGCAACTCAATTTTAAAATCTAGGGACTTAAGTCACACAATCGGATTTCCATCGGACAAATCAGTGGAATTTTGTGCGAAGGGCGCTGGCCATGAACTTGTTCTGCATACAAACGGCAAAACTTTGTCGGCTAACAAACAGAAACTACGTGTTTTTTCTGCTCTTTAGTGCCACCTTTTGGGCGACTTCTGCTAATATTGTCTTATGGTTAGCATTGCTTTTGAGAATGCATGTTTGTACTTTGTTTTTTTTTTCCGACGGACTTCTGTACACATGATCAAATAATCCAACATCACACATTTATTGTGGGAAAATTTTAAAGCATGCTATCCCACATTTGTTGTCAGGAATTCCGACAACAATTGTCCGATGGAGCATACAAATGCCATCACACAATCGTGTGTACGAGGCATATGACTGGGATGCCATTAAAGTTCATGTGCGTGTAAAAGCAGGTGTCCCAATACTTTTGGCAATATAGTGTATATAGAATATGTTATTCTGAGAAACTATTTGTGGTAAAGATGAGAATTGTATTTATGGCAAGTATATTTCCAAAGTGTTATTGGTCTCCTTCAGCTTGACTGTGTTTAAGAGGGAAGCTGCCAACAGGATGCATTATGGTATTAAAAATGGAGCAATGGAAAAAGCAGCATCCTTCGTAGCTTCAAAATAATTACATGTTAGGATGAACAGATGATTAGAATCCAAAGGATCTAAAATAGTTGAAGAGGTAAAACACATCATTAAGCCTCGTACACACAATCAGATTTCCATCGGACAAATCTGTGGCATTTTGTGTGAAGGGCATTGGCCGTGAACTTGTTCTGCATACAAACGTCTAAACTTTGTCGGCTAACAAACGCAAACTATGTGTTTTTTCTGCTCTTTAGCGCCACTCCTTGGGCAACTGCTGCTAATTTTGTCTTATGGTTAGCATTGCTTCTGAGCATGCTTTTTTTTACATTGGATTTTTTTCCGACACACTTCTGTACACACGATCGGATAATCACACATTTGTTGTCAGAAATTACGACAATTGTCCGATGGAGCATACAAACGGTCCGATTTTCCGACAAAACCCTGCCATCACACAAATCTGATCGCGTGTACGAGTCATAACCATCAATGTTAGACAACTGAGCAATGTCAAGAATGACAAGTGAAAAATCTTGGATAATTAAATTGTTGCACGTCTTTTTTTTTATTTTATTGGAAGTTGGCCAATTGTAGCCTTGGAAACTCCTTGTGTAGAGATATTCAAGCCCAAAATATGCAATGCAACCACTTTCACTTTTTGTGCTTGATAATAGTAATGTGTTTCCAATACAGTGCCAAAGAGAAAAATCAATGCTGTCCAAATAAATTATCACAAAATCATTGAAAAAAATCAAGAAAACATTCACTGACAAAATACTGATTGGAATATTTCAAAAGTCAAAAGACATAACTGTTCAAAATGACTGTGGCAAGTGCAAAAATGTTTTATCACTTATCCATTTTTTTTTTTATAAAAAGGTTGTAGGCTCCACAAAGGTCTAGCCTGGTAAACACTTGCGTTGGCGTTAAAGTGCATTGGCGCTGCTAGTTTTAACGGTGCTTTACTGTCGTTTTAGCTGCGTTGTTTGGCTGCTAGCGGGGCGCTTTTAACCCCGCTAGTGGCCTAAGGGTTAAAAGCGCCCATGTTGCGGAACTGTCGAAGCACTTTGCAGATGCTTCGGCAGCGCTGCCCATTCATTTCAATGAGCAAGGCATTTTGGAAGCGGTGTATACACTGCTCCCAAATCGGCCCAAAGATGCTGCTTGCAGAACATTTTTTTTCTGTCCTGCAAAATCACCGCCCCAGTGTGGGCTTTCACACTGGGGAGGCTTGAGAATGAAGTTATGGGGCTGCCTTAATGTAGCGCACATTAATGCACAACATAATGTGCATACATAAAATTCACCTTTACAGAAGTGGTTGTAAACCCTCACATATACCAAGTAAAGTGAATAGTCTCAGATGATACACAGGGATGAAACACTTCTCCCTACATAGGTTTTACTTGTTTATCCTCAGTCTTCTCTTCTCTACACCCTTTCAAAAGTAAGTGATCATGTTAAAAATCTTTCTGTATCTGTCAGCAGCCCAGAGGAGGGGGTAGAGAGACTGCAGTTACAGTGTGTGAGAGCCAGGGCCCCGGACGGAAACCCCCCCTTTTTTTATTTATTTTTTATAAAAAAAATAAAAAAAAATTATATATATATATATATTTATTATTATTATTATTATTATTATTAATAAAGGGCCCAGAGGTCTCCAGGGCCCCTGGATGGCATGGTGATTTTTTTTTTATAAAAAAATTTACATTTTGTTTATATATATATATTTTTTTATTAAAGGGCTCAGAGGTCCCCAGGGCCCCATGTGGCAACAACCCCCCCCCCCCTTTTTAATTTTTTTTTATAAATGTTTATTTTTTTATTTTTGTTTATCTTTTTTTATTTTTTATTAAAAGGCCCAGAGGTCCCCAGGGCCCCGGATGGCAACCTCCCTTTTTTATGTATTTTTTATATATGTTTATTTATTTTTTATTAAAGGGCCCAGAGGTTTATTTTTTATTTTTATTAAAGGGCCTAGAGGTCCCCAGGGCCCCGGATGGCTACCCCCTTTTATATATATATATATATATATATTTTCTTTATTCTTTTTTTGTAAAGGCCCCCCGCTTCTCAATTTGCGGCAGCCCCCCCTCCCCCGCTTTTCAATTTCAGGCGGCAGCACCCCCTCCCGGTTCTCTGCTCCAGGGGGCCCATGCCTTAAGCTGTGTAAGGGGCCCCAAACCCCAAATTCCTGATGGCGGCCCTGCGCATACCTCCCAACACGCACAAATTCTGCGGGAGTTTACCCGCACAGACAGCTTCTTCCCGCAGTCCTGTGAAAGGCTTAATTTTCCCGCACTGCAAGAGAAGGCAGCACGGAAGCAGGAGGAACCGGAGCGGTGTGTGGAGGCCGCTCAACAACTTTAATGCGCACCCCCCCGCTCCACCCTAGCTCCACCATAGCTAGGGGTGGATGCTGATCCACCCCTAGCTATGAATAAGCACTAAGGCATAGTGCGAAACGTCAGCTTTTCTTTTGTTGTGCTGTTTTTTGCTGTGGCATGCGTTTTGTGATTTTTGAATTAAAGGAGGAGTTTTTTTGGAGTGCGGCTATCCCAGCTTCTTTTCTTTCATCCCAACCTGCATTTTGATTGCACTGCCTGCACCCTAGACTCGGATCATAGGAAATAGATCACCTGGTTCTCTTTGAGCGGTTACCTACTTTCTCGTATGATCCACCCCCAATACTCGGCTCCAGGGGGCCCCTTCAACACTCAAGCCCAGGAGCCACCACCACCCTAAGTCCTGCCCTGGTGAGAGCCGATTGGAGGAAAGGCACAAACCCCCCTTTACACAGCAGAAGAACTGTACTGTGAATAGACAAGCTCCATTCTGAGCTCTCCCCCCTTGACACAAATTTATCTCATGTGTTGGGAAACCGTTTCAGAAGTGACTCATGCTGATAACAGAGAAACAAAGCACCAGAGAGAAATGACACTGAGAGCTTTGGAGCGAGATAAGTAAACTGTGGGGTTGATTTAATAAAGGGAAAAAGACTGTGCAGTTTGCAAAGTGCAGTTGCACCCTTGAAGAGCTCTATAGTTTGGTAAATGAGCAGAAACTCTGGTGATATCCTTGCACATGATTGAGTATTCTTTACAAAGTGAAGCCTTACTTCATTTACTAAGCTTTGGAGCAACTGCACTTGCAAAGTACACAGTTTGTCTTTAGTAAATCAACCCGTCTTTCTCCATTTTTGCTCCTTTACTTTGATTTCCATGACTGAGGTTTACAACCACTTTAATTAAAGTGTCACTTTTAGGTGGAGATTTACTAAAACTGGTGCACTCACAATCTGGTGCAGCTGTACATGGTAGCCAATCAGCTTTTAACTTTATCTTGTTCAATTAAGCTTTGACAATAAAAACTGGAAGCTGATTGGTTTCTATGCAGAGGTGACCCAGATTTTGCACTCTTCAGTTTTAGTAAATCTCCCCTACAGTGACATTGTATTCATTTTTCTGCACAGCACCAGAGTGTGTTGCACAGCTGTGTGGTGAAATGCTGTGCCATCTAGTGGGGTGCCAAAAATGTAGACATTCTGCATTTTACTGACTACACACCATGCCAGTATGAAGGGACACATATAGCTGGATTCAGAGACAGTTACGCTGGCGTATCAGTAGATACGCCGTCGTAACTCTGAATCTACGCCGTCGTAAATTTAAGCGTATTCTGGAAACCAGATACGCTTAAATTAGGCTAAGATACGAGTGGCGTAAGTCTCCTACGCCGTCGTATCTTAGGGTGCATATTTACGCTGGTCGCTAGGTGGCGCTTCCGTTGAGTTCAGGGTAGAATATGCAAATGAGCTAGATACGCCGATTCAGAAACAAACGTGCGCCCGGTGCATTTTTTTAAGTCGTTTACGTAAGTCTTTTTCCGGCGTAAAGTTAGTCGAATAAATAGCTGGCCTAGCCAATGTTAAGTATGGCCGTCGTTCCCGCGTCAAAATTTGAAAATTTTACGTTGTTTGTGTAAGTCGTCCGTGAATGGGGCTGGACGTAATTTACGTTCACGTCGAAACCAATACGTCCTTGCGGCATACTTTGGAGCAATGCACACTGGGAAATGTCCACGGACGGCGCATGCCAGTCATCTGAATCTAGCTATTAGAAAACAATTGTTTTCTATCTGCCGTAACAGTGATCATCATGTATCCAGTGTGGAAAAATGCAGGTCAGCGCACACAAATGAGCCCTAAATAAAACAACACATTTTGTATGTTTTAACCACTTCCATACCGGACCAGTTTTGGGATTCCTCTCCTACATGTAAGAATCATAATTTTCTTGCTAGAAAATTACTCAGAACCCCCAAACATCACATATATATATTTTTTTAGTAGAGAATAAAATTTATAATAATAATAAAAAAAATAGCGAATAAAATGGTGATCATTGCAATAAAAAAAAAAAAACACAATGTTTACCCCAATTATTTTGTATAATGTGAAAGATGATGTTATGCTGCGTAAATAGATACCTAACATGTCACGCTTTAAAATTGCGCACACTCGTGGAATGGGGCCAAATTTCAGTACTTAAAAATCTCCATAGGCTAAACTTTTAAACTGTTTAAACTTTTTTACAGGATACCAGTTTAGAGTTACAGAGGAGGTGTTGTGCTAGAATTGTTGCTCTTGCTCTAACATTCGCAGTGTTACCTCACATGTGTGATTCGGATGGCGTTTACATGTGCGGGCGCAACCTTTGTATGCAATTGCTTTTGCTTGCGAGTATGAGCAGACGGGGGCGGGGCACTTTAACATTTTATATTATTTTTATTATTAATTTTATTATTTTTATTTTTACACTGTCTTTAATTCATTTTTATTTTTTTTGATAATTTTTATTCCTATTACAAGAAATGTAAATATACAGTGGAACCTTGGATTCCGAGCATAATCCGTTCCAGGAAAATGCTTGTAATCCAAAGCATTCACAAATCAAAGCGAGTTTCCCCATAGAAGTCAATGAAAACTAAAATAATTTGTTCCACATTGACTTCTATGGCATGCAATACTGCATGTGGCAAGAGGTGGGGGGCACCGGAGAGACTCGGAAATACTCAGAGACCGTTTGGCTGCATTCGGAAACCATCGCAAAGGCTCGGAAACACTCTGGAAAGGAGTATTTACAAACGTACTGTATCGTACCGTACTGCACACCACAGAGGCTCGAATTCTGCTCGTATTGCGAGACAACACTCGCAAACCGAGTCAGGATTTAAAAAAAAAAAATGATCGTATTGTGAAACGCTTGTTAACCGCGTTACTCGCAATCTCCACTGTACCTTGTAATAGGAATAAGGCATGACAGGTTCTCTTTCTGAAGACATCTCCTCTACCCTGGAAAGCATGAGATTTAAAAAAAAAATTGATCTCTTCTCTCCAGAAAAAAAATGGCAGTGTTTACATCTGCCAGAGCCAGAAGTGACATCGCTTCCGATCCACCCAGGGTCATAAAGATGGCCAGGGACCATTCTGTCCACGGCCAGCTCTATGGTAATTCGGTGCTGTCGCCGGATTGTTAATCCGGCCTACTGGCATGGGAGAGGGGGACGTCCCCCTCCTGCTGCCTGTAAAAGAAATACAACGGCTGAATAGCCGATAGGTTGGCTTTAGGCTTACAGGGAATTACCGGCTAAAAACAAAGATATCTGAATGATGCCTGTAGCAGCGAGTTTTGTTCAGATATCCCCAGTTCAACTTAAGGACATCATATGACATCCTACGGGCAGGAAGTGTTTAATGGTCCATTGGTCCATAGCCCTGCAAAGGACATAATGTCACTGAGGGACAGTCTATTACTGGAGTGAGGGGGAGTGGGGGATCAGTGCTTTTACTCTACCCTAGTCATAAACGAGCAGTTAACCATTGCAATGCAAGCTCAGTCCCACTGCAAAGAAGAGTTTGCAAATTTACCAGCGTTGGGCTTTAAATGTTTATAGTTAATTAAATACAAACAGCAATGTATCAATTAATCAACAACAAAAACAAGTACCACATACAGGTACACAGTAAACACCAAAAAAAAAAAACAGTACTGATATGCAAAAAAACAGTAATGGCAACTAAAATTGCGTATGTGATTTTTACAAAAGTTACAGGACAAATACCAAAGATACTGGGAAGAAGGAGTTCTTGGGCAAGATTGGAACGGGCCAGAGAAAAGCCGGATACAGGGTGAACAGAACAGAAGACACAGATATGGAAACTGTCAGAATTCCAAAATTCTATATTTAGTTTAGTTGGAAATAAAAATTAGCAAAAAGGACAGTATTTACATTTAATGCTGCAAGTGTGTGTGTGTTAAGGCAGAGGATGTAAAGTTTCAACTAGGGCAGTCAGCACCATCATAAGCGACAGTTATCACTGAATGTAAGTACTGTCCCTATAGCTGATTTAGAAAAATATATATAAAAAAACAAATGGCAGATTTAGATGGTTGCAGTCCATTAGTTGCAGTAGAATACCTGTTGATGGCCACACATTTAACCATGTAAATTGAGAGATTAGCAGCTGTGCAGACTTCCTGACATAACGGATGAGATTATGTAAAATTTTGCATGCTAAGCAAACACATGCCATACACATACGTTAATTCATTAATGAGTTTCAGGTGTTAACGTGGATGTTTAGGCTGGGTTCACACTGGTGCGACAAACGCTCCGACATTGGGAGCTGATGTTGCATGATGTGTGAATATCAATGTTTCCCGTTGGTAGCCGTCTTAACTGGTCCGACACAAGTCGGTTCGACTTTGAAAATGCTCCATGCACTACTCTGGCCCGACTTTGATTCATCTTCAGCCCACTGAATATCATTGAAGTCGGATCAAAGTCGGATCGCCGTCTGGCATGATCCAACTTTGGAATGCAACTTGTGCTCTGATGATTGATCTTGAGGGGGAACTCCACGCCATATTTTAAATAACAAACCGGCATGGGTTCTCCCTCTAAGAGCATACCAGGCCCTTTGGTCTTGTATGGATTTTAAGGGGAACCCCTACGCCTCCCCCAAAATCCATACCAGACCCTTATCCAAGCACGCAGCTCAGCCGGTCAGGAAAGGGGGTGGGGACAAGCGAACGCCCCCCCCCCCCCCCCTGAACCGTACCAGGCCGCAACATGGGGTGCAGTCTGCAGAGAAACGCACTACAGTCCATTTAACATGGTTTCCTATGGTACACGTTGACATCTATGCGTTTTAAAAAAAAGGGTCGGTAATTTTTTTTTCTGCAGCAGATTGCATTTTACATGTAATAGACTTGTAATAATGTAAAAAAAAAGAATTTCCAGCAAACAAAACAGGGGAAAAAAATGGCGTGGGATCCCCCCCCCAAAATCCATACCAGACCCTTATCCAATCATGCTGCCTGGCAGGTCAGGAAGGGGTGGGGACAAGGGCCTCCTCCCCACAACCCTGGACAGTGGTTGTGGGGGTCTGCAGGCAGGAGGCTTATCGGAAAAGGGGGAAACCCAAATCCCGCCCCCATATGTGATTGAGTATGTGCATGCTGGGCCGCCCCCTGCCCCAAAGCACCCCCTCATGTGGCATGTGGCCTGGTATGGTTCAGGAAGAGTGTTGCTTACTTGTCCCCTCCCTTTACTGACCTTCAGGGATGCATGCTTGGATAAGGGTCTGGTATGGATTTTGGGGGGACGTCATGCCATTTTTTTAAAAAAAAAGCGGCGTGGGGTTCCTCTCCAAATCCATACCAGATCCAAAGACTTTTTTTTTCTGATTTTTTCCCATCGGGTCTGGTATGGATTTTAAGGAGAAACCCACGCCAAAATAAAAAAAAAACTGCATGGGGCCCCCCCAAAATTCTTACTAGACCCTTATCCGAGCATGCAGCTTGGCTAGGTCAGGAAGAGGGGCCCCCCTCCTGAACCATACCAGGCCACATGCCCTCAACATGGGGGGGGGTGTTTAGGGACCCAAAGCACCTTGTTCCCGTGTTTATAGGGGGCCTCATCTCCACAACCCTGAACAGTGGTTGTGGGGGTCTGCGGACAGGAGGCTTATTCGGCCCCCAGATCCCGTTCCCCATGTAAATAAGTATGGGGTACATAATACCCCTACTCATTCACAAAACAAGTGTCAAAAAGTAATAAAAACTGTTTTTGACAATTCCTTTATTAAAAATAGTGTCAATTGCAACGCCCGTGCACTGCTGAACCCAAAAAGAAAGAAAAAAATGCTCTTGAGGCTGACTGGCCGGTGAATGCCTCCTCTGCCATTTGACAGCTCTTATATGGGTAAGGGTGGGGCCACCTGGTGGCATCGTCTAAGCACCCATCCCTTCACCCCCCCATGTTAAGGACTGGTGGCCTGGTATGGTTCCTCTTGCGACTTCACTTCCTGGTTCCCTACTGCGCAGGCACGGCTGTCTTCTGGGACCTGAGTGTCTCTCAGAAGACAGGGGGGGGGGGAGGAGGGGCCTGGCATGGCATAGGTCACCGCGCATACTGCGGCAATCTATGCCCGGAAGTGGAAGAAAATACCTGAATTAGACAGATATCTGCTCCTTTCTCCCCCCTGAAAGGTGCCAAATGTGACACCAGGGGGGGAGGAAAAGCGGAAGTTCAATTTTTGAGTGGAACTCTTCTTTAACCCCCCTGACGGTAAACCCGAGCGCGACTCGGGGTTGGTTTTACATGTTAGGATCGGCAAACCCGAGTCGCGCTCGGGCTGGACGGGCTTACCTTTCGCTGGATCCACAGGCTTGGTTTACTCACCTTGTCCCTGGATCCAGCGATGCCACCCGCTGTGTGAGCGAGCGGGACCTCCTCGCTCGATTCACAGTCCCCGTGTGACGCCGATCTCCGTTCCCTGCGACGTTACGACGCACGGGGACGGAGAACGGCGCCAAATTCAAAAAAGTAAACAAACACATTACATACAGTATACTGTAATCTTATAGATTACAGTACTGTATGTAAAAAATACACACACCCCTTGTCCCTAGTGGTCTGCCCAGTGTCCTGCATGTACTTTTATATAATAAAAAATGTCATTTCTGCCTGCAAACTGTAGATTGTCCAAAAGTGTCCCTTTATGTCAAAAATGGTTTTAGATCAGCTAGAAAACAGCGATAATAAATTATAATCACTTGCAGAATTGTGCGATAGCGATTTGCGGGGAAATTCGTCATAAAAAAAAATAAAATAATGACAGCGACAATTCTGCAACTGCAAATTTCAGTGATTTTGAGTTGATTACATTATTGAATAATTTTTATTATAATTATATTATTATTTGTTATAATTATTTATAATTATTTATTATATTATAATTTATAATTTTGTTTTAAAAAAAAAAAATCATACCCGGGATGCCTACAAGACTCTTGCTTGGTCAGATTTAAGTGAGTTATTTCTAAAAATTACAGGCCTACAGTATAAAACACCAATTTCCTTGCAAAATAAATGTACCGCTTTTGGTACGTAATTCCAGACAGAATCATACCGCCAGGGAGGTTAAGGATGTGGCAGCCGGCTTCCAGGCCCGCTCCTTAGCAACCAGCTCAATGTAATAAACTACTGCATTAGATAATGCGGTAATTACCGCTAAATTGAACAAAAAACGCATTTGGTATTAAACGCAGAATTCTTAGTGAATTGCACTTTCAAAACTGATTTATTGCAAATGTTATCTTACCGCTATTTTTTGCCCGTTATTTAACTCTTAGTGAATTGACCCTTGCTATGGTTTCTCCATAGCTAACTTTTCTCCCTCCTCACTTTCTACTTTCTTCTACTAGCATTTTTTGCTATTGGCACTGTTTTATAACTGCCAATTGCGTGGTCATGCAATGCAGCGCTGTACACAATTTTATTTTTTACGCAACTAGAGCTTTCTTTTGGTATTATTTGATCACCACTGTGTTTGTTTGTTTTTGCACTATAAACAAAAAAAGACAGAAAATTTTGAAAATAAACAATGTTTTTTACTTTCGGCTATAAAACATATAGAATAAAAAATGATAAAAGATCAAATTTCTTAAAAATTTAGGCCAATATGTATTCTGCTACATACTTTTGGTAAAAAAATAAGCGTACAGTGGAACCTCGGATTATGAGCATAAGTTTGGTGATATTTGATTTAAGGGGCTTAAAGCCTATAAAAGGATTGAGCTGTAGTCCATAGAGCGATTTTAATGGTTGGTTACAAAAAGTGACAAGCAAAACAGCTGTTGTGTTTCAGAAACAGCCTTAGTTGTAGCATGTTGTATATTAAAATAACAATACATTTATACTCATATAAGCTCCACCCCAAAATCTATTTGCATAGTAAATGGAAGCAATTAACTGAGCAATTAAGAGGTTAATATCAAAGTGTCAAAATGCAGGAAAAGGATTGGGACAAAAGATATACATTACATGACATGTTTCAAAAGATATAAAAGCACAGTGGAATACCATACATGACCATCCGACACACACACGGGTCACAAAAAAACAAATAAACAAATAAATAGTGATAAATCATAGAAGAATCAGTATGCTAGTGCATGTAGCCCATGTGTAAGGACCCATATGGCATCATACAACCACTGTGTATAAGACAGGAGAGACAAAGGACCTGATACAACATGTTACAACAGAAGGCACAAATACTAGGTAGTTAGTGAAGACTAGAAATGTAGGAACTGAGACAGAGAAGCATAATGTCAGAAAGGAATGCGGGAAGAAAACGTGAGAACCTCTATTTCAGGATTTTTAAGGCAATGAAAAAAATATATATATATTCTTAAATAAAATTAATTTAATTTGTAAACATTTGTAGAAGAAAATTCATTAAAGTTTCAACATGTTGTATATGAAGTACAAATATTAAAAAGCATTGCATATTGAAAAAAGATGGAAGTGATACTACCAACTACATCATTTAGTAAACCACCAGTGCAGACAGGCGGTGACGAGTGGCGGTAACCAACGCGTTTCAGTATGCAGTATTCCATAGAATCTTCATCAGGGTCCGGATATTGTATGATATAAGAATGCGGAAAGTGTATTGCATTATTTATGGAATAAATCCACATCCCATCTGTAATTCATTCCAGTGGGGATCTGTGTCCCCTGGGAAAGGATCCATCTCACTTCCTGTTCTAGAAGTCTTCTATGTGTATCCTCTCCATGCGTCGCTTGTTTAATTTTCTGCATTGCACAGAAGGAAAAATGAGGTCATATTGCCATCATACATTGTTTTAAAATGTTTTGATACGTTAGACATTTTTTTTAAATTGCTTGAGGCAGTACCATTATAATGCTCACTTATCCTAGTGTGCAGAGAGACCTTGTAGTGCATCCTACATACTGTAACCTGCAGAGGCTGCAATCAATTACATATATCACATATTTTGTACAGTTAATAAAATCCTTAATAGGAAATGTTTTGTCATTGTGATATGAAGTAATGGACTTGTGGTTGTTATTATTGTGTTTACTGTAGTATCTACAGGTATTCAGACCACAGCTTTATGAGCCTGTGGTACTAAGCCAGGTTTTGGGAGGTAAGGCTGACCTGTATAAGCTGGGGGACAGTGAATTGCCCAGGGTCACTAGATCACCATCTCCATTTAAAACAGGGAGATATTTATTAATTATTTGTTTAATTTGATTGTATTCTTTGGAGAAGGTAGTTACAAATGTTACAGGGCAATCACCATTGCCTCTCATATATTTAGTCTTGGATTTACTTCTATTGGAGATCAAATTGTCTCTATTCTTATTGGAGGCAATGGAAATGGCTCTATCTAGATGCCACTGTTGCCACGATTTCTAAGATGTTTAGAAATATTTTGATGCTCATTATAGAAGCTATCCAAGGTGGAGCAGTTTCTCCTGGCCCTAATAAATTCCCTAACTGGGATTGAGCGAATAGTGTGGGAGGGGTAACAGCTGGTAGGTAGCCAGGAGCAGGGAATTTCCTGCACTTGGTTTGTGGAAAGTTCTGGTATCAGTACTCCCCGTTTCCTGGCTGCCTATAAGTTTGATGTCTAAAGAGTTGTTGGTGTCTTTACTGTGCTCATAAAAAAGCAACCCTATACCTGCCACAATGGGGTCCCCTTAGGTGGAATATCCTCCGAAAGCCTTGTATACACGACGAGGAACTCGATGGGCGAAATACAATAATTGCTCGTCGAGTTCCTTGTAAGGCTGTCGAGGAACTCGACAAGCCAATTTTCTCCATTCCCGTCGAGGAGAAATAGAACATGCTCTCTTTTTGGCTTGTCTAGTTCCTCGACAGTTTCCTTGTCGAAAAATTTACACACGACCAGTTTCCTCGGCAAAAAAAAAACCCAGCAAGTTTCTTGCTGGTTTTTGCCGAGAGCCTTGGTCGTGTGTACTAAGCCTTATGGATTTTGGGTAGATGGTGGAATGCCGGAATGTTTGGGCTGTCCACCAAAAGATGTTTGTTAACATCTGTTTGTTAAGACTCCCAGTCCCATATCCAGCAGATGTTTTAGCTTGTTCTTCAAAGCTGGAGTAGGGTCGGAACCAAGTGTGCGGTAAATAAGAGGATCCCTGAGCTGCCTCAGAGCTTCAGATTTGTAATCTTTTTCTTTGAGCGCTATTACTGCTCCCCCTTTTAGCTGTCCCCCGTATAAAAATATCTTTCCGGGCTTTAAATTTGACCACTTAAGCCCCGGACCATTATGCAGCTAAAGGACCAGGCTCCTTTTTGCGATTCGGCATTGCGGCGCTTTAACTGACAATTGCGCGTTCGTGTGACGTGGCTCCCAAACATAATTGGCGTTCTTTTTTTCCCACAAATAGAGCTTTCTTTTGGTGTTATGTGATCACCTCAGTGATTTTAATTTTTTGCGCTATAAACCATTTTAAACCAGTTTAGGCCGATACGTATTCTTCTACATATTTTTGGTAAAAAATCGCAATAGGCGTTTATTGAATGGTTTGCGCAAAAGTTATAGCGTCTACAAAATAGGAGATAGTTTTATGGCATTTTTATTATTATTATTTTTTAACTACTAATGGAGGCGATCTGTGATTTTTATCGTGACTGCGACATTACGGGGGACACTTTTGACACATTTTTGGGACCATTGTCATTTTTACAGCAATCAGTGCTATAAAAATTCACTGGTTACTGTGAAAATGACAATGGCAATGAAGAGGTTAAACTGTAGGGGAGCGCTGTAGGGGTTAAGTGTGCCCTAGTTTGTGATTCTTACTGTAGGGGGGCGTGGCTGGGCGTGTGACGTCACTGATCGTCGTTCCCTATGACAAGGAACAGACGATCAGTGACAAGCCACGGAGAAGAACAGGGAAAGGTTTGTTTACACTTACCTCTCCCTGTGCTTCAGCTCCTGTGACCCGATCGTGGGACACCGGCGGCGATCGGGTCCGCTGGTCCCGCAGGTGCGGCCACGGAGCTTCGGACTGGGTCGCGAGAGGCTCGCTCGCGACCCACAGCTGGGTTATGAAAGGGGAAGTACATGTACGCCTTTGTGCCCAGCCGTGCCATTCTGTCGACGTATATCGTCGTGCGGCGGTCCACAAGCGGTTAATCACATTCTCTGCTTTGCTAAGGTTGCTGTAAGCGGAAGCTGGAGTGGTACCAATATTTTCTTTTAAAGATAAGAGCTCTTTCTCTATCACATTTCAGAAGGTGTCCACTATGCTGCTTCTGGATTGGACAGGGTAAAATAATCTGCTACTAGTTTTATGTTAAATCCCTCTCCACTCCATACATAAGAAAGTATTTCACCCATTGAATTTGGGTTAAGTACTGACATTTTTCTTTTGACCTTCCTTGTGTATAGATGAAGGCCTTCATCTTTCTTTTTGAAATTCTCTAGCACTTCACTAGAAATATAATAGTTTAGTAATATATGCTGCAGTTGAATGCATTCTATGCATTAAAGCGGATGTGCCATGGGAACAAAATATTAAAAGTCAGCAGCTACAAATACTGCAGCTGCTGACTTTTAATATTAGGACACTTACCTGTCCTGGAGTCCCGCGCCGATCGCAGCAGAGCACGAGCGATCGCTCGTCACTCTGCTGCTCCCCCCGCCATCCACGCTCAGGGAACCAGGAAGTGAAGCGCTGCGGCTTCACTGCCCGGTTCCCTACGGCGCATGCGCGAGTCGCGCTGCGCCCGCCGATTGGCTCACACGCTGTGTGCTGGGAGCCGAGTGTTCCCAGCACACAACGGGCGACAGACGGGATGTGACGGAATGCCCGTCTTTCGCCCGTATCGTGTGGCCGGAAGTGGGTGCAAATACCTGTCTTTAGACAGGTGTCTGCACCCCCCTCCCCCCTGAAAGGTGTCAAATGTGACACCGGAGGGGGGGAGGGTTCCGATCAGCGGGACTCCACTTTAGGGTGGAGGACCGCTTTAAGGTGAAAAACCTTCTGTGCTGCAGCTCCTGCCAGACCCCCTTTTCTTACCTGAGCCCAATCCAAACCAGCTGCTGTCTCTCTCAAAATTATTGCACAGAGCAGGTACGTATAGACATGTTTTTTATTTTTATATAAAAAAAAGGGTTTACAACCCCTTAAGTAACTTGAGATGCAGTGACAGATTAAGTTTGTAGCAGACTGGATTGATTTTCACAGAGATTACGGAAGGTCTAGAACAACATGGGGTAAACTTCATGGAGAGAATTGAGACAAATGTTTTTGGTAGCAAGCCAAACTTTACTGGATTGAAGCAACAAAGCTCTTAGATGGTGCCGTTTGCATCTGTGGGCACAGCACTGGAGTCAGTTTAGAGTCTGGGACCAAATTAGGTTGAAGACTTTCTGCATGGAACAGAGGTACTGGCAAAAAAAAAAGATGTGGATTCTTGCTGTAGACAACAGAATGGGGACTCCTTGGTGCTAGCATCAAGATGCCTATTGTGAGCAAAATCTGCCCAATGTCACCCAATCCTCAGGATAGGCAGGCACTAGGGCACAAAGATAATGATCAAAAACTGATCCTCTTAGTTTGTCTATTAGTCTTTGGATATATCTTTGCAGTTTTTCTTATCCTATTATCCAGAGACTTAGGCCTCGTACACACAACCGTTTTCCTCGACAGAATCCATCAAGAAACTTGGTGGCAGAGCTTTTTTGCAGAGAAAAACGGTCGTGTGTATGTTTTTCGTCGAGAAAACTGTTGTGGAACTCGACGAGAAAAAAAGAGAACAAGTTCTCTTTTTCCTCCTCGGGAGTTTCAATTTCCTCGTCGTGTTTCTCGTTGGGCTGGTTTACAACGAGAAACACCTTCGTGTGTATGCTTAAAAACCCGCGCATGCTCAGAATAAAGTATGAGAGGGGAGCGTGCCTTCGGTAAAAGTAGGGTTTGTAATGGAGATAGCACATTCGTCACGCTGTAAAAGACTGAAAAGCGTGAATCGTCTCTTACCAAACTTTTACTTAACACGCAGTAACATGAGATTAGCAAAAGCAGCCCCAAAGGTGGCGCCAGTGGAATCAAACTTCCCCTTTATAGTGCCGTCGTATATGTTGTACGTCACCGCGTTTGAGAACAACGAGATTTTGTCTTGACAGTGTGTACGCAAAGAAAGCTTGTCAAGATTCTCGACAAGCCTAACAAGGAACTTGTCGAGGAAAACGATGTTTAATTTACGACGAGTTCCTCAGTCGTGTATACGAGGCCTTACAGAGACCCTTTAGGAAAGGGGAGGTAAATTGGACCCTAAAGATTTACCAAAACCATGTAGTGCAAGGGCCTTCCTGATTGCATACAAATTCAAACTCTTAGGCCTCGAACACACGACCGAGGAACTCGTCGTAAATGAAACATCGTTTTTCTCGACGAGTTCCTTGTCAGGCTTGTGGAGAAACTTGACAAGCTTTCTTTGTGTACACACTGTCAAGACCAAATCTCGTTCTCAAACGCGGTGACGTACAACACGTACAACGGCAGGGGAAGTTCGATTCCACTGGCACAACCCTTGGGGCTGCTTTTGCTAATCTCATGTTACTGCGTGTTAAGTAAAAGTTTGGTAAGAGACAATTTGCACTTTTCAGACTGTTACAGCGTGACAAATGTGCTATCTCCATTACAAACGCTACTTTTACCGAAGGTGCGCTCCTGTCTCATACTTTATTCTGAGCATGCGCGGGTTTCTTAGCATACACACGAACGTGTTTCTCGTTGAAAACCAGCCCGACGAGGAGATTGAGACTCCCGTCGAGGAAAAAGAGAACTTGTACTCTTTTTTTTCTCGTCTAGTTCCTCGACAGTTTCCTCGATGAAAAACATACACACGACCGTTTTCCTCTGCAAAAAAGCTCTCCCACCATGTTTCTTGATGGATTCTGTCAAGGAAAACGGTCGTGTGTACGAGGCCTCAAGGTTTGACCTCATATTAGATGGTTTTGGTAAATCTGAAGACTAAAATCTGCAGAAAATCTAATAGTGTGTTTGGGGCTTAAAGCGGTAGTTCACCCCCCCCGACACATTTTACCATCGAGACAGGCATTGTAGCGCGAGCTACAGTATGCCTGTCCCGATTTTTTTAACCCCGGACTCACCTTGTAATCGGACATCGTAGATTTCGGCTCCCGCGGGGAATGGGCGTGCCTATGGAGAGGGAGGATGATTGACGGCCGGCCCTGGCACGTCACTCTCCCCGAAGACAGCCGGAGTAGGTCTCGGCTCTTCACAGCGCCTGCGCACAGGCTATGCGCAAGCGTCGTGAAGACCAAGCCTATTTCGGCTATTTCCGGAGAAGCGTGACGCGCCAGAGCCGGCCGTCAATCATCCTCCGTCTCCATAGGCACGCCCATTCCCCGGTATCTTCGATGTACGACTACAAGGTGAGTACGGGGGTAAAAAATTCGGGACAGGCATACTGTAGCTCGCGCTACAATGCCTGATTTTAAGGTAAAAGAAAAAAAAAAATTTTTTTTCCGTCGATAGGGTGAACCCCCGCTTTTAAGTAAGCAATGTGTTGCTTGAAAGCAAAGCCATGCGCTGCTTTACCATTTAAGGTATCAACACTCAGGAGAACTATCTTTGCTATGGTGCCATAGTGGGGCCCAGGTAAAACCTGAAAGTGCTGACAGTTACGCCCAGGTGAGGAGACCCAGCGAGTTATGTGTGACAATTCCACCAAATAATGAAAAGATAGCAGTGGGAAATTCTAAGGAACAATAAATGTGGAATTAATTAAACCACATTTACAAAAAACACACCCATGTGCTGTAGCTTTTCTGTCTAAAATATTAAAAGCCTGCATCAAGGCTTAGAATCCTTGTTGGTATTTTTTTAAGATTAATATTCAACTAAAATTAAAAGCCAGGTAAACATGCCATTTGTCTGGTGTGCTTCATCTCTTGCATATCACTCTGGTCAAACCCATCCTGGTCTAAATAATTAACACTGGCCACATTTTGTATAAATAATTCATTAGCAAGCTTAGTATACATGTTAAAATTTAGCCCTGATGCAGCATTACATTTTCTTTAACCTCCCTGGCGGTATGATTCTGTCAGAAAAAACATGCTAAAAGCGGTACCATTATTTGCAAGGAAATTTGGCGTTTTATATTGTAGGTCTGTAATTTTTAGAAATAACTCACTTAAATCTGACCAAACAAGATTCTAATAGGCATCCCAGGTATGACATTTTTTTAAAAACAAAATTATAAATTATAATATAATAAATAATTATAAATAATTATAACAAATAATAATATAATTATAATAAAAAATATTCAATAATGTAATCAAATCAAAATCACTGAAATTTGCTCAGTTGCAGAATTGTTGCTGTCATTATTTTTTTTTTTTTATGACGAATTTCCCCACAAATCGCTATCGCACAATTCTGCAAGTGATTATAATTTATTATCGCTGTTTTTTAGCTGATCTAAAACTATTTTTGACATAAAGGGACACTTTTGGTTGCTATGGACAATCTACAGTTTGCAGGGAGAAAGAAACGTTTTTATTATATAAAATGACATGCATGACACAGGACAGACCACTAGGGACAAGGGGGGTGTGTTTTTTTTACATACAGTACTGTAATCTATAAGATTACAGTATACTGTATGTAAGGTGTTTGTTTACTTTTTTGAATTTGGCGCCGTTCTCCGTCCCCGTGCGTCGTAACGTCGCAGGGAACGGAGATCGGCGTCACACGGAGGCACTGTGTGAATCGAGCGAGGTCCCGCTCGCTCACACAGCGCGGTGGCATCGCTGGATCCAGGGACAAGGTAAGTAACTTGTGCCTGTGGATCTAGCGAGGCAAGCCCGAGTCTGACTCGGGGTTTCCGCTCGCAGCAGGAAAATCTAACCCCGAGTCAGACTCGGGAAGACCGCCAGGCAGGTTAAGGATAATATTAAAATGTAAATCTAAAGGATTCTGGCAGGATAGAGCTATTTTAGAAGTTATTTACCGCTGCATTATTTACCAATTATCAAACAAACTCCAGCCTCTCTTCACAGACCAGTTTTATATATCACGTATATATTGTAAATATATTATATCTGTACCAATAAATCAAAATATTCCTTATATGTTTCACTCATGTGACCACTCTATCACTCTTCTCTCTCCCTATCTTCTCTGGTAGTGGCAGAAAACAGCAGTGATTGTCACTTAAAATAGAAGTATGGGTTATATTTTTATTTTTTATTCATACTTACCTCAGTGGATGGAGCATCAGAACGATGCTCCTTCTGTTCCACGCCGTCTCTGCCCTGAGAACCGAGCCACCGAACATCGCCGATTGCTCGGTTCTCAGAGATCCCCGAGAGGAAAGCTGCTGACTGTTAGTCAGCGTCTTTCCTCTCAGCTTCTCCACGCTCATTGGAGCGCTAAGCTGTGGAGGGGCAGGGAGAGGATGTCTCAGCAGCTCGCTGAGACTGCCATCATTCAGGGCAGCTGGCGGATCCCAACTTGGAAGTCGTGATGACGCGCTGCCTCGACTGATGGCAGTGACCTCAGCGGAGAGCGGACTTCTGATGGTTCAAACCGTTGAAAATGGGTCACAGGAGTGCAAAACGAATTGCACTCCTGTGACTCATAGGAGAAGCCCAGCCTAAGGCCTCGTACACACGACCAGTTTCCTAGGCAGAATCCATGAAGAAACTTGGTGGGAGAGCTTTTTTGCAGAGGAAACCGGTCGTGTGTACGTTTTTCATCGAGGAAACTGTCGAGGAACTCGACGAGCAAAAAAGAGAGCAAGTTCTCATTTTCCTCGACGGGAGTCTGAATTTGCTCGTCGTGTTCCTTGTCGGGCTGGTTTTCGATGAGAAACTCGAGCGTGTGTATGCTAAGAAACCCGCGCTTGTTCAGAATAAAGTATGAGACGGGTGTAAAAGTAGCATTTGTAATGGAGATAACACATTTTTCAAGCTGTAACAGACTGAAAAGTGCAAATTGTCTCTTACCAAACTTTTACTTAACACGCAAACACATGAGATTAGAAAAACCAGCCCCAAGAGTTGTGCCAGTGGAATTGAACTTCCCCTGCCGTTGTATGTGTTGTATGTCACCGCGTTTGAGAACGAGGAGATTTTGTCTTGACAGTGTGTACGCAAAGCAAGCTTGTCGAGTTCCTCGACAAGCCTAACAAGGAACTCGACAAGGAAAACGAAGTGTTTCGCCCGACGAGTTCCTCGGTCGTGTGTACGAGGCCTAAAAAGCTCAGGCTGGACTTCGCCTTTAATGTAGGTGGATGTTACTGGGAGGAAATCTAAAAAGATGACTCCACCATCAGTAAGGACCATTGACTGCATTAGACATGTAAATACATCACTCCTGTGTTGTGAGGAACTACAGAGGTCCCACAAATTTAGGACAGGCCAAGCATCCAGTGTTGCACAAACAGAAGAATACATTAGCCAGTACAAAATCTGTCCAAGGATTGCTACATACATGCAGAGGAGCAGAATTGTTTAGAAAATAGAAGAGGTCAGGCAGGACCTACTCTGCTAGAATAGATGAGTAATACATATAAAAAAACACACTATTTAGAGTTGCTTAGCATCCCTAAATGTTCATCTCAGGATTATAAGGAGCTTGTTGCCATGTAAAATGATTAATAATTCATCACAATATTTGCTAAGCGCCTCTAAGAATGTTGAGGACATGTCTATTATATATACAGTGCCTTGAAAAAATATTCATATTCCTTGAAATTTTCTGCATTTTGTCGTGTTACAACCAAAAACTTAAATGTATTTTATGTGATAGACCAACACAAAGTGGCACATAATTGTGAAGTGGAAAGAAAATGATAAATGGGTTTTAATTTTTTTTTACAAATAAATATCTGGGTGTGGCGTTCATTTGTGTTCAGCCTCCTTACGACCCCTTTCGTCCTCACTTGCGTCTGACATTGTTTATCAGCGCAGCCCCCCCTCGGATGCCCACACTGGACCACCAGGGAAGCCGCCAGGACCACCAGGGAAGGGGGCAACAATAAAAAAACAATAAACATGTAAATCTGATGGACTGTTTACATGTTAAATTTTAAAAGCCACAGCAAACCTGCTGACCTTACATGCTTGCTAATGTGAAAGAACAGCTCTGATTTTCACATTTAACTAAATGTGAAAATCAGATGTGTTCTGTCACATTAGCAAGCATGTAAGGTTTGCTGCTGCTTTTAAAATTTCAGTCCGTCAGATTTACATATACTGTATTTAAGCACATAAGCTCCGTTTTGTGTTGAAAATAACTGTGAAAGCTAAAACCTTGTTGGGTGTAACAAGATGTCCGCTCCCCTCTTCTCACTAACATTACTGTGCAGGAGTGTGGGGTGGAGCAAGATGGCGGCGACGAAACGTCACTTCCTGACGAGACAGCCGCTGCCGGGTTTACCAAGATGGCCGCCACTCCGGAGCTAGGCCGAAGCCGGGGACTTTCCTATGGCCACACCCGAGTAGTGGTACCGCTCAATCCGCGCCATTTGCGTTCCACGCTGGATCCGAAAATCACGGGTCATCCAGCCTGGAGCGGGCGGGGGTGAATCGAGATCACGATTTTCTTACGATTAATCGGTCAGCTCTAGCGAGTGCCCCCCTCCTGAACCGTACCAGGCTGCATGCCTTCAACATGGGGGCGGGTGCTTTGGGGCAGAGGGGGCCCTGTGCCCCCCCACCACAAAGCACCTTGTCCCCATGTTGATGAGGACAAGGGCCCCTTCCCGACAACCCTGGCCGTTGGTTGTTGGGGGCTTATCGGAATCTGGGAGCCCCCTTTAATAAGGTTTTTAAAGTAATTTATTAGGCAGCTCCGGGGGTCTCTTCCGACTTTGGGGGTCTCTTTCTTCTTTTCTGGTTCTGCTCTTTTGCTAGCCCTTGCCGGTCTTCTCTGTTGTCTTCTTCCCTCTTTTCTTCCGATGTTGACACAACGCTCTCTCCCGCTGTAATTCCGCGTGCGCGGTGCGCAATGACTTATATAGGCATGGGGTGGGGTCACCGGTTCATGTCATCTGGTGACCCTGCCCCTTATGATGTCACTGTCCCATCATGCCCAAGGCGGTGATGTCATATGGGGCGGGGTGACCCCACCCCATGCCTATATAAGGCGTTGCGGAAGAAGAGAAGAGGGAAGAAGACAATGTAGAAGATCAGGCAAGATCTTTCACATAGGGTGGGGGGCCGGGATATTGGGGCCTCCTTATTAAAGAGGGCTCCAACATTCTGATAAGCCCCCCACCCACAGACCCCGGCAACCAACAGCCAGGGTTCTCGGAAAGGGGCCCTTGCCCTTATCAACATCCATGTGCACCCCGTGCTCTGTAAATATCAGGTTATTTTTTAGACACAATGAAAGAAGAGGAGGATCAGAGACATACTCAAACAGTCTTAATGCAGAGGATTAACCCTTAACCTCCCTGGCGGTATGATTATTTCAGATTTTAGGTGCTGAAAGCGGTACCATTATTTTGCATGGAAATTTGGCGTTTTACATTGTAAGCCTGTAATCCTTATGAATAACTCACTTAAATCTGTCCAAACAAGAGTCTAGTAGGCATCCCGGGTATGAAAAAGTTTGAAAAACAAAATCATGAATTATAATATAAATAATTATAACAAATAATAATATAATTATAATAAAAATTATTTAATAATGTAATCAACTCAAAAACACTGAAATTTGCTCAGTTGCAGAATTGTCGCTGTCATTACTTTTATTTTTTTATGATGAATTTCCCCACAAATCGCTATCGCTCAATTCTGCAAGTGATTATAATTTATTATCGCTGTTTTCTAGCTGGTCTAAAACCACTTTTGACATAAAGGGACACTTTTTGATTGCTATTGACAATCTACAGTTTGCAGGCAGAAAGAACAGTTTTTATTATACAAAAGTACATGCAGGACACTGGGCAGACCATTCGGGACAAGGGGGGTGTGTATTTTTTACATACAGTATACTGTAATCTTATAGATTACAGTACTGTATGTAATGTTTATTTACTTTTTTGAATTTGGCGCCGTTCTCCGCCCCCGTACGTCGTAACGTCGCAGGGAACGGAGATCGGCGGCACATAGGGACACTGTGTGAATCTTAGCGAGGACCCGCTCGCTCACACAGCGGGGAGGCATCGCAGGATCCAGGGACAATGTAAGTGGCTACTGCGAGTCGAGCCCCAGTCTGGCTCGGGGATACTGCTTTTGGTACAGAAATCTTACCCCAAGCAAGACTCGGGAATACCACTAGGGGGGTAAAGACTTCCTATGCACGGGATGTTTTAAAACCTCTCCTGAACAATGGAACTTGACAGCTAGTAACCTAAGGTTTAAACCTAATGCCGCGTACACACCATCACTTTATGTGATGAAAAAAAATGTCGTTTTTAAAAACGTCACTTTAATTGACTGTGTGTGGGGGAAAACGTTGTTTTATGTCTTGTAAAAAACGACCAAAAAAAATTGAAGCATGCTTCAATTTTATGTGTCGTTTTTCAAAAGTGCACTTTTTACTTCACAGAAATTGACCGTGTGTAGCAAAAAACGTCGTTTTCTAAGACGTTTTTTCATCCACGCATGCCCAGAAGCTACTTATGAAGCAAGCTTCAATGGTAAAACGTGGTGAACGTAACCTCACTTTGCAAGAACATTGTGAGAAAACGATGGTGTGTAGGCAACTTCGTCTTTGAAAATTGAAGTTTCAAAAACGTCATTTTTTACTTCACATAAAGTGTCGTTTTTTTTCATCACATAAAGTGATGGTGTGTACGCGGCATAAGGTTTAAAATGTGCCGTGTTTACATACCACGTTTAGAAGCATGTTTTGCATTGCAAATGGTCAAAAATGTATCTTCATTAAAAACACCTATAAACGAAACGTGGCTAGACACGAGTTACCGTGTTATGCGCGTTTACAAGCTGTTACAGGCATTTTTTTGCTTTCCAAAAAATGCTTCTAACCTCAACTGCCTGGAAACGACTATAAACGATTCAGTTTGCATTTGCTGGTAAGATAACATAGAGGGGAGTTCAGGGTCTGCTGAAAAAAACGCCCAACTACTCTGGAACGTCCCTTTACCAGCAGCAGTGTAAATCAGGCCTTAGGTTCCACAGTGAGTGTAACAAGCATGCTTTACTGCATATACACACTGATTTTACTGTTGTGGGTTTAGTAATATTTTAACTGTATGAATTATCAGATTTTTTTATTTTTTTGTTAAAATCATTGTAGGATAATAAATAGCACGTTCTTATTTGAGTACATACTGGTATATACATACCCACAAACATACATGCACACTCAGATATATACATACACTCAGTTATATACATACATACACACTCAGATACATGCATGCACAGACACACACAACACACTTCGATATATACAGTATATACATATGGTCAGTTATACACATGCACACATACAGATATACTATGTACACACACTGAGATATAAAAATAAACTCAAATACACACATACATTCACAAATACATTCACACAACATACTATCAGATAAATACATACATAATTAGCCTGGTAATAAGCAGCAAACTTCCCTCCACCCCTCTCTATCCTGCTGTTCCCTCACTGTGCTTGCAGCCTTCATCTTCCAACCTAGATACACTTGCAGCTCCTCTCTATTAAATCAGTCTACCAGTGTGATCAGCCCTGGAAGGGCACTTGTAGCCGGAACTACAAGCAAAGCATCACAAACAGCGGCCAGGAGCTTCTATATCTCTCCCCAGACAGAAACAAGTTACTAAGTCACTAGGGTTGTTTGCAGGCAATTACAAATATTTGAAGACCATGCCATAGAATGCTAAATTCTGGACTATGCTTTTGTGGGGGTGCTGAAAAAACTCCAATAACCCACCCAGCATCACCCCTGCTTCCTGAATAAACATTGTTATGTCCAAGGGTTGTTGTCTTTCAAGATGGTATTTACCAAGAAACACCTAATCAGAGATCAGGTGATCTCACGGGGGTATTTAACAATATCTAACAACTTATTTAGACTTGCCATTTTAAATATTGGCCGACTGATTATCGGAGCGGCCAATTGCAGATATTCACATTTTTCAAAGTATTGGTATCGGCCAGAAACGTACCGATATTGCTTCAAGTTGTTTTGAATGCTTTCAAGTGCAGAGAAGGGATTTGGGGTCATATAGACCCCAGGTCCCTCCATAAAGAGGACCTGTCACTACATATTACTGTCACAAAGATGTTAAATTACTTGTGACAGCAATAAAAGTGATTACAATTATTATTATTTTTTTTAAGGACAGTGTAAAAATAAAAACTTTAAATATACATAATATCGGCACCTGATATCAGCTATCGCCCTGAAAGGTGGTCAAAAAATCGGTATTGTATCGGCCCTGAAAAAAATGATATCGGTCAACCCCTAATTTTAAACACGCTATTTATGATTTTTTTGCCAGTAAAGTTTAAGGCCCTATTTACAAGGCCCATAGACCATGAATGGGCCATTTGTTTATGCAGCTTGACCTGCCAGTTTCTGTGTGCAGGCAGCCTATGTAAATGTATGGGGGATGCATTAGCTGTGTGAACACAGTCGCCCTTCCTATTTTGACAGGTGTGGATTCACAATATTTGTGTTTAGGGGCTGCTCACCTGCACCCACACGCCTGTCAAATTAGAACAAGTGGCTGCAACCATGAATCGGTTGCAACCTAATACATATACATTGGCTGCCTACCCTCAGCACCTGGTGGCTTAATTCCCATAAACATAAGGCCCATTCACAATCTAGGGTCCTAAGACAAACTAAGACACGGTGTGACCAAATTTCATGAGTTTGTCTTTATAGTTGTAGAAAGCAATTAACAATTGATTTAAAAGAACATTTATATGACTTCCTTTTTGTTAGCTTGTTTAGCAGAAAGAGTGTGGAAGCAGGCATTCCTTTTTGCATCAGTAATGTCACACACCTACCTTGTCCCTAAACACATCACATTGCAATTCACCAATACTATGCAAACCTACAAAGCTGTGCTGCAAAAGGTTGGTGATATATAATCCATGATTCACTGAAATGAAAGTACAACTAACCGCTCCTATATGGCAGTCTAAACAAGTACCAAATACAAATACTATGTCAAGTACACGTCTCCTAAAGTAAACCAAAATCTTCCTTCACCTTCTCTGACTACATCTGTCCATAGAAGGATTGAAATTCTACCAATCGACTTCTGTACAACTGCCCTGCTGAAAATTTTCCTCTCCAATAAGTGCTGCAGGCTATAGCAGATACCGTATTTATCGGCATATACCGCGCACTTTTTTCCGATTAAAATAAGGGGAAAATCGTGGGTGCGCGATATACACCAATACCCGATTCCCGCGCTGTGTTTGAACGCTGCCGCCGACATATACCGAGCGCAGTACACTCGGCCAGGCTCGGCTCCGCTCGCGGTCACGCCCTGTGCCGCCTCCTAGCCTTTATGCGTGAGGAGCTGAGCGTGGCCGAGTCTATATGTCGGCGGCGGCGTTCAAACACAGCGCGGAAAGCAGGGATTGGCTCAAAAACAGCACGGGAGAAGTAGGGAGGACACCACCAAGGCCGCAGACGGACGCTGGACCGGACAAGGCTGCCGATGGACGCCGGGCAAGACACCGACGAGGGGCATTCAAACTGTAAGTATTTTCTTTTTTTTCCTGAAATTTCCCTTCTAGGTTGGGGGTGCGCGCTATACACCGGTGCGCGCAATATGAAGATAAATACGGTATGTATTCTGACGGTGGGGAAGCTTCTTTGCTGTCAGAAAACAAAGACACAGCAGGAGGATTCACCTTGAATTTAATTTGAGGATGTGGGAATCAGGCTTTTTTTTTATTTTTTATTTAAGCCACTGGTTGTACATTATACAATTTTCTGGTACAATTTTCCCTTAGATTTACCAAAACCAAATAATGTGAGGTCAAACACTTTCAATTTGTATGCAATTAGGAAGATGGCAGTGGCAGTGCTGTCAATCAACAAAATAGTGGGCCTGGTGCTGATTGACATGCAACGTCCTTTTTAATTAACAGTGACAATGATGTTAGCCATGCCCTCTGCAACACCTTTCATATTTTGACAGTACTGATCTGTAATTTTAGGGAACAGTGTATAAAAGGAGAGTCAGCTAGGGGGAAAACAATCCTTCCTATAATAACCCCCTTAAAGCTGAACTCTGGCCAATATTTGGACATGTGCCCTGTAAAAAAAAAAAAAAAAAAAAGCACTAATGAAATGTGTGCCGTGTGTAGGGTGCAGCATCTTGTAATACTTTTTCTTTCATTTACCCTGTACAGTATGCCACATGACTGGTACTGAGCCTTAGGCCTCGTACACACGACTGAGTTTCTTGGCAAAAACCAGCAGGAAACCTGTCGAGGATCCCGTTGAGCCAAAAAGAGAGCATGTCTTCTTTTTCCTAGCCGGGAATGGAGAAACTTGCCTTGTCGAGTTCCTCGACAGCCTTACAAGGAACTCGACGAGGAAAACAATGTGTTTCGCCCGTCAAGTTCCTCGGTCCTGTGTACGAGGCTTCACAGTTACGGCTGGATCATCGTGATCATAGTGGGTCGCTCGCACAGCATCTCTATTGAGATAACGTTTTGCATTCTTTTCACAGAATGCAAGTTGTTCTGTGATTGAAGGAGAGGATACTGTGAAAGGAATGCAAGAAAACTCCAAGAAAAAAACTTATTTTGTTGCCTTTATTTGTAAAATAGGATAAAAGCACTACAAGCCACAGCAAGGAAATAGGACACACAGCTGACGCGTTTTGCACTAATACTTAGTGCTTAGTCGTAGCTTGATTCAGCTATGACTAAGCACTAAGTACTGTAGCAATTTTTTTTAACCAAAAATATATAGAAGAATACATATTGGCCTAAACTGATGAAGAAATTAAAATTTTTTTGGGGATATTTATTCTAGCAAAAAGTAAAAACAGTAGTTTTTTTGTTTTTATTATATTGTTGCTATTTTCTTGTTTATAGCACAAAAAAAAACCTAAAGAGGTGATCAAATACCACCAAAAGAAAGCTCTGTGTGAAAATAAGCCATCCCACCCCTCCACAGCCTGGTGCTCTAGTGAGTACAATAAAAAAGGTAACTGTTAGCGCAAACACAAAGTGCATAAGTAAATGGGGATATAGCAATGAGTCAGTTTAAAATAATAATGGTAACAGGCAGTTCAAGGGTTAAAACGCAGATAATATGGCTGGTGGATGGCGGCTGCTGTCCTCAGAGTGCTGACTCTGTAGTAAACAAGAAAGGGAAACAAAAAATAAGCGCCAACTAAGTGCAGTATTAAAAGATTATTTTAATGAGACAAATATCAATCACACTCAGGCCTCGTACACACGACCGAGGAACTCGTCGGGCGAAACACATCGTTTTCCTCATCGAGTTCCTTGTTAGGCTTGTCGAGGAACTCCTCGTTCTCAAACGCGGTGAAGTACAACACATACAACTGCAGGGGAAGTTCGATTCCACTTGCACAACTCTTGGGGCTGCTTTTGCTAATCTCATGAGTTTGCGTGTTAAGTGAAAGTTTGGTAACAGATGATTTGCACTTTACAGTCAGTTACAGCTTGAAAAATGTGTTATCTCCATTACAAATGCAACTTTTACTCCCGTCTCATACTTTATTCTGAGCAAGCGTGGGTTCCTTAGCATACACACGCTCGAGTTTCTCGTCGAAAACCAGCCCGACGAGGAACTCGACGAGCAAATTGAGACTCCCGTCGAGGAAAAAGAGAACTTGCTCTCTTTTTTGCTCGTCGAGTTCCTCGACAGTTTCCTTGATGAAAAATGTACACACGACTGGTTTCCTCGGCAAAAAAGCTCTCCCACCAAGTTTCTTGATGGATTCTGCCAAGGAAACTGGTCGTGTGTACGAGGCCTTAGGCCCCGTACACACGACCAGTTTCCTCGGCAGAATTCAGCTTCCGACCGAGTTTCTGGCTGAATTCTGCCGAGAAACCCGGCCGTGTGTACACTTTCGGCCGAGGAAGCCGACGAGGACCTCGGCGAGGAAATAGAGAACATGTTCTCTATTTCCTCGTTGTTCTATGGGAGCTCTCGGCCCGCCGAGGTCCTCGGCGGCTTCAGTGCTGAACTGGCCGAGGAACTCGATGTGTTTGGCACGTCGAGTTCCTCGGCCGTGTGTACGGGGCCTCAGGCTGGGCTTCTCCTATGAGTCACAGGAGTGCAATTCGTTTTGCACTCCTGTGACCCGTTCTCACCGGTTTGAACCATCAGAAGTCCGCTCTCCGCTGAGGTCACTGCCATCAGTCGGGGCAGCGCGTCATCACGACTTCCAAGTTGGGATCCGCCAGCTGCCCTGAATGATGGCAATCTCAGCGAGCTGCTGAGACATCCTCTCCCTGCCCCTCCACAGCTCAGCGCTCCAATGAGCGTGGAGAAGCTGAGAGGAAAGACGCTGACTAACAGTCAGCAGCTTTCCTCACGGGGATCTGTGAGAACCGAGCAATCGGCGATGTTCGGTGGCTCGGTTCTCAGGGCAGAGACGGCGTGGAACAGAAGGAGCATCGTTCTGATGCTCCATCCACCGAGGTAAGTATGAATAAAAAATAAAAATATAACCGGTCGTGTGTACGAGGCCTCACAGGAAAGGAAGCAAAGAAAGGCTCATCTATAAATATCCTGCAGTCCTCGTGCCGGGTCCATGGGCTGCACAGATGTAGAAGATGCAGAGTCTGTTTTCCTTAGGCTTGTCCTGTGGCCATCAGAATGAGGCCTGGTCCAGCCTGGAACGCACTTCCGGGAAACACTTCCGGGAGGGGGGTCACACAGGAGAAGCAAGGGGCTGATTGGGCTACGCGCTCGGAACCACTGCTCCTTCTATTGGCCAATAGAAGGAGCAGTGGCTCTGAGCGCTAAGGACCAGGCACCGAGAGGCCACATATTTGCGTACGGCCGGTGCCAAGGGGTTAATAAACATCACATAGTTTTGCAATGGGCATATTATTTTTTATACATTACACAGTTTTGCAATGGACATATTAGCACTTAAAAAAAAAAGGGTTATTAGGCTACTTTCACACTGATCCGCAGGTGCAGCACAGTGCACCCGCAGCCAATCCCATTGGGGAGATTTCACATCTCTCCCTGTCCCATAACTGGAACAAGAAGTGAGAGGAAATCTCTCCACAGTAGTGGTTGTCACCAGAACTCATTGGAAGATTTCCCCTCTATTCCTGTTTTGAGATTTTCATTCAGACAAATGTTCCAATCCCTCTCTGCTCTATCCAAAACTGCAACAAAAAGTTGCCTTTAGTTGTACTATCAAATGTGAATTTTACACAAATTGAATTGTGTTTCCAAACTACTTCACAAGGGGAAGGAGGCTTCCATCTATTATGTTTTGCTTATCACATTCTCTCCCATGGTGGACTTTTGGAAAAAGTGCAAGAAGAGACACAATCTGTAAGTGCAGGATCATTGGGAGTGTCTGGGGATCCAGAAGTGATAGCCAATTACCCAATATAAAGGAGGAGAGTGAGCAGTCACTAGCGCTGCAAACACAGGGGGAGCAGTAATGCTGCTTCCACACTGGGCGGACTCTGCCATGAGTCTTTCTTCTCAGCGAGGAATCTGTCCACTGATCCCCAGTGAGCAGGCGAATGGATAGTCTGTGTCCACTTCGCTTAACCCGAGCGGACACGAACACAGCCCACTCTCCTCTATGGGCATGCAGATGTAAACGGAGCACCTGTCTGTTCACAACTGACCACCATGTGATCCGATCCGCTGTTTTTAGCCAGTTGGATTCTTGTCGGCGGATGTAAACATCCGTTTACATCCGCCACTCCATAGAGGATAATGGAGGGTTCAATCGGGTCTACCTGAAAAACTGACATGTGGATCCGATTGGTTCGCCCATGTAAAAGGGGCCTAAAAAAAAGCAGGAATACATAGAAGCTGGGCTCAAATTAACTGGTATGCACACTATTGTAGTAAGAGAATTGTGGAATCAAGGATTTAAAAATAAGGACTGAAGACATTGTGGCGGTGACTTTTTAGCGGTAAAACACTGGCAGCAGGATATATCCAGCTCAGTGGCGGCTGGAGTTTTTTTTGGGAGGGTGGCAAACAACAACTCCCCCCCCCCCCGGTTGGTTGGTCTGTCGACGCCCCCCCTGGCCACTTGCCCTGTCTAGGTTGTGAGCGGGCATGCGGGCTTAACTGACAGGGGATATGACCCTCCCCATTTTTTTTGCCTGTAGTTCTAATTTAAGGAGTGCTGTTGTCCATTGCAGTGTTAAAATGTTTTCAGCAAATAGCAGTGTTTGTAGGCAAGAGTGGACTGACCTGGAATGACATTTATGTTCATACATCAGTATCCTTTAGTTTTGATAACTCTGTTGATGAATCTGTAAATTTTACTTTTAATTAAGAATAAATAATATTTATAACATTTTATGTCACGCTCAATGTAATATAAGACTGAAGCCCCATACACATTCCTGCAGGTTTTTCTCTTCAGGTTTACCAAAACCATCTAATATGAGGTCAAACCTTAAGAGATTCAATTTGTATGCAATCAGACAGGCCCTTGCACTACATGGTTTTGGTAAATCTGAAGAGAAAAACCTGCAGGAAAACTAATAGTGTGTATGGGGCTTGACAGGTTTTATTGAAGTTTCTCATTTAGCTTGGCACAGCGCTTTATGTTAACAAATTTTAGCCAAATCAGATATTGTTTCATTTCAAAATCATGCTGTCTGTGAAATTTATGATTTTCTATCTTCTTAATTCAATACCTGATGTTTATCCTGTAATGCTCTGGACTGCATGTCAACCACCAGGCCCGGACTAGCCATAGGGCACACCAGGCATTTCCCCGGTGGGCCAGGGGCCACCGGGCCGCATGCTCTTGTGTGGCCAGGGCAGTTGAGCTGCTTCTTGAGCCCCCACCGCTCACCCGGCCTCTCCGCGGCTGGCTGGCCAGGCAGCCGGCCGCCATTACAGCTCAGCCGTCGGGCTGGGGGGCGGAGACTACAGGTCACATTACCTGTGACCGTGAAGAGGGAGGGGATCTACACGAGACAAGAAAACTGTGAAATGTTAACAAAATACAAGAGCTGGTTTTTAACAAGCCCTTTATTAAATAAGAAGCCTGGAGCCATCTTCTCTCAGAAGCATCATCTCCAGGAGCCGTCATCTTGCGGTGCTGTCTTCTCCCGCTGTCGCTGACTTCTTGATCGCCACAGGTTACCCGCTAAAAAGCAAAAAAAAACAGGTCTTTTCTTAAAGCTGTCTTCCTTCGTTGTGATGTCCCCGCTATCATTCACCTCTTATATAGCCTACGGGCGTGGCCACGTCGCTCGGAGAGCCAGCCCCTTGTGATGTCACATGACACACACCCGCAGTTGTTACCTTTGTTTCCTTTTATGGTCAATGTGATACACTGTTGCAGAAAGAGAAAAATGTGATGCTTGATCTATGCTAGCAAGCAAGTACATGAATTACTGTATTTATCTTCGTATAGCGTGCCCCGGCGTATAGGGCGCACCCCCAACCTGGAAGGGAAATTTCCTGAAAAAAAGAAAATACTTAGTTTGAATGCCCCTCGTCGGTGTCTTGCCCGGCGTCCATCGGCGGCCTTGTCCGGTCCGATGTCCATCTGCGGCCCTGGTGGTGTCCTCCCCGCTTCTCCCGCGCTGTTTCTGAGTCGATCCCTGCTTCCCGAACTGTGTTTGAACGCCGCCGCCGACATATACCGAGCGCAGTACACTTGGGCGTGCTCGGCCATGCTCGGCTCCTTTCGCATTAAAGACAGGGCGTGACCGCGAGGGGAGCGAGCCTGGCCGACTGTACCCGAGTGTACTGCGCTCGGTATATGTCGGCGGCGGCGTTTAAACACAGCGCGGGAAGCGAGAATCGGCGTATATCACACACCCACGATTTCCCCCTTATTTTAAGGGGAAAAAAGTGTGCGGTATACGGCGATAAATACGGTACATTGAATTGCTTTTAACTGGCAATAGTGCAAGCCCTGTCTAAAGTTTGTTGTTTGTTTTTAGCACCATTTGCAGGATTTGTTTTTTTCAGTACAGCGGCTACATATATTTAATTTTTTACACCTGCTATGTAGGGATTATTAAAGAGCTGCAACTTGAGCAAGGGAATAATGGAGGGTTTACAGCAACTTTGATGCATAGGCACTGTTAGATGGGATAACATGTTTTCTTCTAAGATTGCTCTTTATTTGGCTCCATCCATCTTCCCATCAACTCTGACCAGCTTCCCTGTCCCTGCTGAAGAAAAGCATCCCCACAACATGATGCTGCAACCACCATGTTTCCCCGTGGGGATGGTGTTTTCAGGGTGATGTGCAGTTTTAGTTTTTTTGGCACACGTAGTGCTTTGCTTTTAAGCCAAGTAGTAAAATGTTGGTCTCATCTGACCAGAGCACCTTCTTCCACATGTTTTCTGTGTTCCCCACATGGCTTCTCACAAACTGCAAACAGGGTTTCTTTCCAACAATGGCTTTCTTCTTGCCACTCTTCCATAAAGGCCAGATTTGTGTCTTCAAAACTATAAAGACAATACAGGACGGAAAGGATGAACTGTTGTAGGGATTGACAAATCCCATGGGAATAGGTCATTAACCTCCCTGGCGGTATGATTATTTCAGATTTTAGGTGCTGAAAGCGGTACCATTATTTTGCATGGAAATTTGGCGTTTTAAATTGTAGGCCTGTAATTCTTAGGAATAAATAACTTAAATCTGTCCAAACAAGAGTCTAGTAGACATCCCGGGTATGATAAAGTATGAAAAACAAATTTATAAATTATAATATAATAAATAACTATAAATAATTATAACAAATAATAATTTAATTATAATAAAAATTATTCAATAATGTAATCAAATCAAAAACACTGAAATTTGCTCAGTTGCAGAATCGTCGCTGTCATTACTTTTATTTTTTTATGACGAATTTCCCCACAAATCGCAATTGCACAATTCTGCAAGTGATTCTATTTTATTATCGCTGTTTTCTAGCTGCTCTAAAATCACTTTTGACATAAAGGGACACTTTTGGTTGCTATGGACAATCTACAGTTTCCAGGCAGAAAGAACAGTTTTTATTTTATAAAAGTACATGTAGGGCACTGGGCAGACCACTAGGGACAAGGGGTGTGTGTATTTTTTACATACAGTACTGTAATCTATAAGATTACAGTATACTGTATGTAATGTGTTTATTAACTTTTTTGAATTTGGCGCCGATCTCCACCCCCGTGCGTCATAATGTTGCAGGGAACGGAGATCGGTGGCACACAAGGACACCGCTCGCTCACACAGCGGGGAGGCATCGCAGGATCCAGGGACAAGGTAAGTGACTTATGCTTGTGGATGCTGCGAGGCAAGCCGAGTCTGGCTCGGGGTTACCGATCGCAGCACAAAAATCTCACCCCGAGCCAGACTCGGGAATACCGTCAGCCAGGTTAAAGGGGTTGTAAAGGTTTGTTTTTTATTTTCTAAATAGGTTCCTTTAAGCTAGTGCATTGTTGGTTCACTTACCTTTTCCTTCAATTTCCCTTCTAAATTTAGTTTTTCTTTGTCTGAATTTCTTACTTCCTGTTCCTCCTCAGTAAGCTGTTCAGTAAGCTGTTCTGACTGACTTTCCACAGCTCAGGAGATGGTGGAAAGCTTACTGAGGGAGGAACAGGAAGTGAGAAATTCAGACAATGAAAAAAAACATTTAGAAGGGAAATAGAAGGAAAAGGTAAGTGAACCAACAATGCACTAGCTTAAAGGAACCTATTTAGAAAATAAAAAACAAAACCTTTATAACCCATTTAACTCCATGTCCTTAGAAGTGTGGCTTGGTGTCTGGAAGATGCTGATCACAGTGTAACTTGTAACAAAAGGGACTCTCAAGCAGAATCATAGAAAATTATTGAATGGAAAGTTTTTTCCTATTGCATTACTGCGGTCCAATAGAGTCTTGGATATACTCTCCCTCCCAAACACACAATGTTTTTGCAGTTCAGGGTGGGTGTATTTTTAAATCAGAAATTAGTACCGATTTTAATTACAGGGAGCCTTTAAAAATTGTATCTTGACACAGTGTGTGAACCCTAGTGTTTAGCAAGATTCAGATGTGTTTATCATCTTTTACCCAGTGCTGAATTTTAAAGTAGAAGTGGAAACAAACAGCTAATTTACAGATAAAATAAATAGGTGTAAACTCCCTTGCTTGACAGTTTTTTTTATGCAGCTAGTTTTCTAAACTAGACATCACTTTCAGACATCACAACCACAATTCTACATTTCTCAAGTTAAAGGAACACTAAAGGTTTGTTTTTTATTAGATCAATTAATTGCTGTAAGCCAGAGCATTTAAATATCACTTACCTTGTTTTTCCTTTTGACCTCCAAAATACAGTAATCCAGGTTTGAAAATGCCATTTCCTGTCTCTCCTCTTCTTGCTTTCCACCAGCCCCTGAGCTGTTTTGCATGGTGGAAAGCAGAATGTGCTCACCCCCTCCCTATGACTACAGCCCTGCGTGAAGATGCTCTCTTATCCCTCACAGACATGGAGGCTAAGCCTAATGGGAACTGTAGTTCCCATTAGGCCGTGATGTAGCAAGAATGAATGTGCACCGCAAACCAGGAAGTCAGTGAGAATAATGATTCAGGAGTGACGGAGGTGAATAAAACACTTCGATTTCAACAGGTATCAAACTAGTTATAATGCAAAACATTACTTTATACTTTATCAGCTACTGTCAGACTTTAATTTAAGAGGAAAATATTTTTGTCTTTACAACCCCTTTAAAGTATCTACGGACAAAAGTTAAAATGATACATTTCCACTTTGTATGTCCATTATTTCTAGCCTAACCCTATTAATGTGAGTGATCCTGAAATTGGAACTTACCTTGTGAAGATCCCCACACATTTACTTACCTTGAATTCTGTGACATGCAATCACTATGCCCCGTTGATAGGCATTGCTGTGTCACAGGACTACTTCCTTGGCTAGTGCTGCCCAAGACAGCTCTGAACCAGGAAACCATGTAATACATGATTTAGGTGGCGGTATTACCCAATAACCTCTATAGTTCCATATTTTAATCATAATTTATTTAAGAGTGTCTGCTGGACAAATAATGTAATTTGTTTTTGAAAGCTCTGAATAGCTTCTCCCTATCTTCTTGTATTCTTTTGCATTCATGTTGTGTCCCTCTAAAAAATTAATTGCTGAAATTTAATTTGTATGCTTCAACATATTTTTAGAAGAAGAAAGTAAATGATTTAGCTTTATAGGGCACTATAGAGAATACTTTGATTTGCATTTCAGTGCGACAGCAGATGCAAGACACATTGCACTAATGTTAATTTTTTTTTTCACAAAAAATAACAAACATGTCATACTTACCCGCTCTGTGCAGTTGGTTTTGCACAGAGCAGCCTGGATCCTCCTCTTCTCGGGTTCCTCTTCGGCTCTCCTGGCCCCTCCTTCCTGTTTAGTGCCCCCCAGAGCAAGCAGCTTTCCATGGCAATGGCAAACAAATTAAACATTAAAGGCCAGCCCCTCTATAACCCCGCTTCTAACTGCCCATGCCTCTGTTTTTTTCTTGTGTCCTCCCTCTGTTTTTTTTTTTTAATCAGATTTCATTAATGTCATTTCTCTTTATTCCTGTTTTTTTCACTGTACTGGTGTCAGGTGCATTGTTTATGCATTTGTGTATGCGTTCCAGTGCATTCTTTGTGCGTTTTACCACATTCCAGTACAGTTCAGTGCAAAAATGCAGCATGTTCTACTTTTTTCTGAAACTGGAAAGCCCTGGAACTGACTGCACTGGTGTGAACTATGCCATTGGAAACCTTATAACCTACTTTCCGTTTTTGATGCAGAAAAAAAAACCACACTGGACTGCATGTGTTGTGAACTGGCCCATAGGCAGATAAATGTACACACAATACATATCACATTGTAACTCAGCAATTTCAATATGACTTTTCCACTTATTGTAGACCAGCTATCTAATAACGAAAACTCAAGCTTTTCAACAAGCAACACCTCTTAGTTATTGGATCTTCCTAATTGAAGGTTCTTTCATTTACAATTCCATGGCCTGGCTTATATGGCGTAGTCAGTGCACTTCTCCCATTTCATGTTAGCGA